>NC_061513.1:31516984-31557959 GCF_022539505.1 Lolium rigidum | reverse complement strand
GATCGAAAGAAAAAAGGCAAGTGACCAAATATGAGGTGCCAAAAAAAATCCAAGAAAAGAAAGTTTTATAGTACATAGAGGATGACATGCGGGTCCCATTTAGCATCGGCGGTATCACCGTTTGAGAGGCGGCGGGGGATCGAAAGAAAAAGGCAAGTGACCAAATATGAGGTGCCAAAAAATCCAAGAAAAGAAAGTTTTATAGTACATAGAGGATGACATGCGGGTCCCATGAGTAAGCGGCTTACTCAACGTTTCCAAGGAGGCGGGGCATCAAAAGAAAAAGGAAATAGACAAAAATCGAGAGTGAAAAAAATCCCTAGAAAATAAACTTTTATAGCACATAGAGGATGACATGCGGGTCCCATGAGCCGACGGGTTCCTCAACGTTTCAAACGTGGCAAGAGATCGAAAGAAAAAAACGCAAGTGACCAAATATCAAGAGCCAAAAATAATCCAAGAAAAGAAAGTTTTATAGTACATAGAGGATGACATGCGGGTCCCATTTAGCAGCAGCGGTATCACCGTTTGAGAGGCGGCAGGGGATCGAAAGAAAAAGGCAAGTGAAAAAATATGAGGAGCCAAAAATAATTCAAGAAAAGAAAGTTTTATAGTACATAGAGGATGACATGCGGGTCCCATTTAGCAGCAGCGGTATCACCGTTTGAGAGGCGGCAGGAGATCGAAAGAAAAAGGTAAGTGACCAAATATGAGGTGCCAAAAATAATTCAAGAAAAGAAAGTTTTATAGTACATTGAGGATGACATGCGGGTCCCAGTTAGCAGCAGCGGTATCACCGTTTGGGAGGCGGCGGGGGATCGAAAGAAAAAGGCAAGTGACCAAATTTGAGGTGCCAAAAAAAACTCCAAGAAAAGAAAGTTGATTGCACATAGAGGATGACATGCGGGTCCCATTTAGCGAGCGGCGGTCTCAACGTTTCCAAGGCGGCAAGGGATCAAAAGAAAAAGGAAGTAGCCGAGAAATCGGGGGTCAAAAAAAATCCAAGAATAGAAAGAATTTTGGTTCATAGAGGATGACATGCGGGACCCATGATCCTGCATCGTAAACGGCTCGATCGGAGAACGTTGAACGAGATGGCGCGATCGAGAAAAAAAACAATGCCGGAGAGGCTGCCATCCGGGCCCTACATCCCTCGGCGGTGCGGATTTGCGTTGACTCGGCCGGCGAACCCGAGATTTCGAGATGCACCACGTCCGGGCCACCATACGCGACGTTTTGGCCGCTTTCGTCGGGCTAGGTGGCCTCAAAAACGAGAAAAAAAAAGTTTTGACATGCACCACGGAGGGACCAAAAATCGTCGGCCATGGTACACCAGCAACCACGGCGCGACTTCAACTTCGTCGGCCATGGCAACTTTTCTTGTAGTGGAAGTCGTTCAGTGTAACGTTGGTCTTGATCAAGTCTGCGCTAGAGCGTCCCAAACGCCGTAGCATGGAATATGGCATTATATTGACTGCCGCTCCCGTGTCAACCAACATTCTGCCGACAGGCTGCCCATTGATATAACCTTTTAGGTACGGGGCCTTCATGTGTTTGTAGCCCTTCTCTCGTGGCTTTTCAAAGATGACTCGGCCGTGGACCGCGATCAAACCTGTGCTATCGGCACTTCTTCAATTCCTGGCGGACGGAACTCCGACGGGAGTATGAACACCTTGTTTGTGCCAGCCGATGCACTCGCATCGGCTTTTACTTGCTTTGGGCGCCACACTTTCTTCTGTGGACGACTCTCCTCGTCCAAAGTTTGCTGAATCTTCACGGCCAGATCGGGCCGCGCTTTCCTCAACGTGTGCAGGTATTGCGCCTCGGCTTGCTCCAAGCTACGTAGCCGCTGAACCCTAAGCTTTTGGGAGTGGCCGAGTCCATCAGGACACCACCTTGGCCGGTGATATCTGTCCTCTTCTTCATCTTCTGACTCCTCAAAGTCTTCATCTTGAGATGACTCAGCTCGCTTGTTCTGTGGTGGGAGAGGCCCTAGACGCTTGAAAACTGAAACTTCTCCTGCGTCCTTCTTACGCCGTTTACACTCGGGCGGTTGTCGATTGTGGGCAATCGACTCATTCCTGTGTCCCAGCAGTGCTTAAAGAAAGGACAGTCCCAGTGTCTATCCATGTCTTCCTGCTCCCTTGAACTCCCCTTAGCGCGGTGCTCATATCCTTTGTCGTCTCTATCATATCGACGACGTCTTCCATTGTCTACGTCAGACCGATGATGCCTCTCGTCATTTCTATCGTACTGCCGACGTCGGTCATACTGATACTCATATTTGTTAAGGAGATGCGTGGAGAGTGGTCGTTCATATCGCACGCTTCTCACTTGTTCCTCGGTGAGGTACCGTCTGTCATCATATCAGGGCCGGTCGCGTGGGTCGGCCTCCTCTTTTTCCTTGCCGCGGGAGTGACTGCTTTCTTCTTTATCTTTGCCATGGGGCGTACAGGCCCTGCCATGTTAACATCGAACGAGAAATCTAGCCGACGCCTCGCGGAGTGATTGGGTTCCACCATGTTGACGCCAGGAAACGGCTGTGTGTCCACTTTCATGGCGAACTGCCCAAAGAGCAATCGGCCTTGTTCTATCGCCGCTTGGATCTGCTGACGAAACCCCTTGCAGTCATTGGTGGTATGGGTGAACGAGTGATGCCACTTGCAGTACGGCCTCCCGTTCATTTCTTGCGCCGTGGGGGTTTTATGGCCTTCGGGTAAGTTCAGCTGTTTTTCCTTAAGCAATAGATCAAATATCTGCTCAGCTTTGCTCACATCGAAGTCAAACCCTTTTGCAGGCCCTTGTGGTTTCACCCACTTGCAGGACACGGGAATTGCCCCCCGAGCCCATTCAGCTACGGCCACCTCCAGGTCTTCTGCAGAATTTTCAGCTTCTTCCATCTCGACCAGGCCTACCGGACGCTTGAACTTGTCTTGGTACAATTCGGGGTGCCGCTGCTCATACAATGTGAGTTTCGGACCATGTGCGACGGTGGAACTGTACTCTACGTGGAAAGCCAGATCCTTGATCGGCGTTGCGAGGCCCAATGCTGCCAGATCGACTGCTTCTTTTTCAGTTAAACGAACCGAATAACATCGGTTCCTAACAGTTCTGAAACGTTGAATATATTCTGACACCGTTTCTCCCCGCTTCTGCCGCACCTACGTTAGATCGGCAATACCAGCTTCGGTAGCTTCTGAGTGATATTGCACATGAAACTGCTCCTCCAGTTGCTTCCACGTCCGGACTGAGTTTGGTGGCAACGAGGTGTACCACCCAAAGGCTGATCCCGTGAGAGATTGTGCAAAAAACCTTACACGTAAGGGATCTGATGCTGAAATCATGCCCAGCTGTGCCAAATATCGGCTTACGTGCTCTATTGAGCTAGACCCTTCTGCTCCATTGAATTTTGAGAATTCAGGGAGCCGATACTTGGGTGGCAGGGGGATCAAGTCATACTCGTCCGGGTATGGCTTGGAATAGCCGATTGTTTTCCTCTTCGGCAGGATGCCGAACTGATCTCTCAAGATGGTGCTGATTTGTTCCATGGTATTAGCTGTAGGGACCGAGCTCTCATGACTCGTTCCGGTGGCATATTTAGCTAGCCACGCCTGTTTATCGGCGTCTGCTCCAGAAACCCCTGCTGGTGCAATCTGGTTCGTGCGCGCCAAAGTATTGCAGTCCGGCACGTATGTGCACACGTATCCATGTGGGATCTCCTTAGGCGGCTCATACAAGAATTGGCAATCGCCAGGATCGCCTCCATCCTTGTGGACGACGTACGCCGGTGAACCCTGTGGCTGCGGGGCCGCAAGCGCGAATGGTAACGGCGGTTTGATTTGGAACGGTATCTCTCCCTGGTGAGTCCCTAGGGTAGGTCCTGACGGAGAATACTGATGCTTCATGATTCCTGCACCACACGAACCGCAACGCGCTCGAAAGCGTTCACCAAGCTCTCAGAATGGCGGTGTAGAGAATGAGCCACCATGTAATTAAGTTCCTGGCGCAGAACTCTGGTGCGTTCCTCTGAAGGGGTAGACAGGTCCACTTCATCAAGAACACCTTCAGGGGAGAACCCCTTCCACCTTATGCCATGTGAACGGGTCCTCATGAAGGAGCCGATGAGATCGGCCTCCAAGATAGCTTTCATCTCATCATATTTCTTCTTTTGCTCTTCGGAGCGGATCGGCGTACGTGAGCGGGTTCGCCCACCACCTCATCGGCGGCTTTTGACATGGTTGCCTGCGGATGTCGACGTAGTTGTTGGCCTGGAGTGTCCCACCGGGCGTGCCGAGAATGTGTTGCCTACCAAAACCCACCGGCGAGCGGCGACGGGCAACACCGTAGGCGGGAGGCTCCCAGGACTGCGGTGGATCCTGGTCCCTCGGGCAACGGCCCGCAATGCCCTGGCACACGTCCTGGCGTTTGCGAGGGCGTGCCACCTGACCTATACCTGGTCAGGAAGGTGATGGATTGCTTCGACTAGTTTCCTGCATGGCAAACACGTAAACATTAAATACGAGCCCCGATCGGCTCTTAGGTTGCCCTGTGGATCGGCTCGAAGAGCCGATTGCCCCATGGTTCATGTTAGATTTACAAAGACATGGGGATCCTGCTTTATCGATATCAAGCTAAACTAATCTACGATAGTCTAGGGTTTTCACCGCATAACCGGAACATCCTACGCGTAGTTGAGCCTAGCGAGATACGTAAGATGATGGAAAACCAGCCCTAAAGAGGCCTAAAAACCAACATGAAGTTGATCCCGGAACAATCCCTCTAGGGCTTAATAAACCACACCTTACGCACCACCGGATCGTTCAACCCGTTTATAAGGCCTAACCATGCGGATATCAAACCAATCCTTGAAGAACAAGGAACAACTATAACAGATTAGATCTACTAAATAAAGAACAAGCAAGATGCTGCCCTTACACCTAAGATAGGTGTAAGGGCAGCTAGATATCGAGGAGTAGCGTAGCTAAGCCAGTACATCGTTAAAGCATCGACGTCAGCCCCAAAACATCTAAGATAAGGGTGTTGCTCGCCGTCAAAAAGGCTTCAGCACGAGCAACACCAATAACGAATAAACGGATCTCGCCTAGATCGTAAGATGCGATCTAGGCGACATGTTGCTTACCGGGAGAAACCCTCGAAACAAGGGGTGGCGATGCGCCTAGATTGATTTGTTGTGAACGTGATCGTCCTCCTTCTCAATAACCCTAGATACATATTTATAGTCCGTGGACTTTCTATCTTAGGAATAATCCTAGCTGCGTACGACTAAAGTCTATCTCTTAATTCTAAATCTACCATAATATACAGATACACGGGCAATCTAGCCCAAGTTCTCGCACAAGGCCGTGTCAGAGACACTTCGTTCGCATGTCCTTTAAGCCCTTCTTCGATCACGGCCCATCTTCAGACTTGGTTAAATTCTGGTGATAACACCAACATGCAAAAACTGAGAGATGAGACATATGTCCCTTGAGGGGTCATCCTCCGTGCTGCCCACCTTTACAGTACACGAGAAAACCTTAAATTGATAGATGAGACATCAGTCCCAATCGAACGACAATAAGAGCCCCTAAAACTTCAGAACTATGCTTATCTAAAGTAGCCTCTAACCTTGTAGAAATGCACTTTTCAACCCAGATGCATATGGTCCATTTATCCAAAAAATGAATTTTAAAATATAAAATATTTAAAAAAATGGAGATTTTTTTAGCCCGTATATCTCCACATTTTATGTCATCGCTTATAGTTTCATAGTAAAATGATATTTTTTGTGGCATGTGCAAATTTTTTTTCCTTGAAGCCTTATTTTAGTATCGATTCTTTTTATATTTTTTTGCACAAGCCACATAACAATTCACTTTTGCCCGAAACGACTTCATGAACACACATGATGTTGAGATGTATGCTTAACATTTGTTTTAATTTTTTTAATATTTTTAAATATGTTTAAAATATATTTTAAATAAAGGGAGCATATGCACCCATAATCAAAAGCACCATATCCCTAAGCTTTACTCTAACATGCAACCCTCGAGAAATAGGAGAAAAAAGATAACTAGACATATTCGGCCTCTCTAGCATCTGCAGATTTGGGCCTTACGCGTAGGAGCGGCGCAAACGGGCCCAAAGAGGCGATCATAGCATTTGGATATCCTATAAAAAAAAGCATTTGGATATTGGCATCGCCTCTTCTAGAATCTACACGCTCCGTCGCTCCCAGTCCAGTCTCCCCCACCACTCCCTCTCCTCCCCACCTCGCCGGCGATCGCGATGGCGGCGACCGCTCCCCCGCCCGCGGCGGCGCTGGAGCAGCTGAGCAAGACCAAGATGTTCGGCGGCCACAACCTCCGCTTCCGCCACCACAGCGCCACGCTCGGCTGCCCCATGACCTTCTCCCTCTTCCTCCCCGCCGCCCCGGCGTCCAAGCTCCCAGTAACTGCCCTAACCCGCTCGCCCACGGACCATTATCCCCCGCCATCGGAATCTGATATCTCCTTTCCGTTTTGGCGCAGGTGCTGTACTGGCTCTCGGGTCTCACCTGCACCGACGAGAACTTCATCATCAAGTCCGGCGCCCAGCGCGCCGCCGCGGCCCACGGCGTCGCCCTCGTCGCCCCTGACACGTCCCCGCGTATGTCGAGCCCAAGCCCCTCTCTAGTCGCGTTCAATTTCTAGGGTTTATACCTGCCCGTCCCTCTGCGGAATTGTTTGTGGAGTATTGGATTATGTTGTGGGACTGTGGACGAAAAGCAGTTAGGTTAAAACAAAATTTGGTGAAAATTTTGGTGGTTTTGAGCAATTTAGATTTGGGAATCGGGATGCCTCTACCAGTGTTATTTTAGGACGTACCCATATATGCCTGCAGATGTCACGGGGTCACGACCAATGTAATGCACTGCCTTGCCTACTTGGTTGTCAAATTGATGTGAGAAAATTCAGGAGAAGTATGAGCGGCATGAATTATGCATGTCGAGTTTCAACAGAAAATGATCATTGATGACTCATTTGCGCATCAGGTGGAGTTATCCATTCTGCTTCTTTGGTAGGCTTGACACTTCAACGTTTAACTGGTTCAAGGATTATGTTTTGTGAATGGGTACGGTGCTCATTTCTAAACATTGTGCTGGGCAGGGACTGTCGAGGGCCTAACTCTAATCGCTAATGTGGTAATTACATCGTGTCAGTGGTGGGAGTACACAGATCTTCTTATACTTTGCTGGCTATATGTTTGATAATTATGTCTGGTGTGTTTGATGAACACCGAGACTTCAAGGCAACGTGAAATCGTAGATGCTAAAACTGGTGCGAGACTAGTAAGTTGCACAATTTGGTCTGTTGCACCTATGCACCCGTAAGGCCGTAAATCATCTTGATCCATTTGTTGCCGGGTTGGACATGGTGATACTCATGAGTATCACCCCAGTCATATAATAAGACTTTGGCCAAATAATAATGTGTTGCTTGGTAATCGGGGTGATTTCCATGTCCATTTGCTAGCACCGCACTTAAATTTGACTGTTCGAAATTACCCCTGTTTAATGGTTGTGTCATTCCATTTTGTGCATCTGTCGATTATTGTATCCAAAATTGTTTGCTGCAGTGGGTGATACTTGCCACAGGTCTCCATGTAGGGATCACTTTTCTGCTGAGTGTCTGATAGGTACTGAGTAGAAGTGTTGACTGACCCCAAATTCCCAATTTCCCATTTGAGGAGTAGGTCAGTTTCCATGCTGTTTAGTATACATTTTTACCCTTTTATGACGAAAGACTTTTCGTGGTTTCTACCAATTTGGACATGTCAAAAAGTGTCCATTGTCATGTTGCTACCCGGTAGCTTAGTAGGTTTAGCAAGCCTCCCGCATGAGTAATCTAAATTCTAATCCTCCACAATGGTGCTGCTGGTGTACGGAGCTGAAGGAACAAGATAACCATAAGAATTTTAGTATCTTTCTGACACATAGTAACTTTACATTTTACACGTTTGGTTTGGATTGTTAGGGGCTAGAAGACGTTTAAGTTTATAACCAAACGAGGCCAACAGAACACATTCTACCTCTTGTCTAGAGCATGTATAAAATTTATTTTATATTTCATTTTATTCGACCTAGTTGAGCAATTAGATAGATCTGTCCAGCATGAAGGCTGGTAGACGTCATAATCAAACAAGGCCAACAAAACCGAACCTGCTTCTTGTCTGGGCATGTATAAACTGTATTTTACACTTCATTTTTTTCTACCTAGTTGAGCAATAAGATAGATCTGTTCAGTCTAAAGATGGCGCAGAGTTGAGTCTGAATAACTTTAGCATTCTCGTTTGATGAACGACTGCCGTCTTCCTGATATTCTTGCGACAAATAAAGTGTTTTGTTTTCTGTAGCTACCAAACAACTTGTCTTGAGTTCAATGTGATCTCATCTCTGTTGCTTCTTATTACCTTTCTATTGTTGAGAACACGTTATAGGATTCTTGGACCTTATTTAAACACTTAAACCTTTTCCTTTTCTCATCATTCATCTCCTTTGTTTCATGCAGGTGGACTAAATGTAGAAGGAGAGGCAGATAGTTGGGATTTTGGTGTTGGTAAGGACTAGAACTAAGATAATCTTGCTTGACATTTGCAATTTATACGATAGGTGACTCATCAACTTCCATGAGAGTATAACTTACTGCATGACATCCCATGCCATAAATGGAATATTAATGCATCCTTCATAGAATCCCTTGAAAATATTTCAGTAGCTGTACTGTTTTCTGTTTTTGTTTTAAGTTTTTGTTGCTTTGTTGATATTGTGTTGGATATGGAGCAAATATTTATAATTTTGTCATTTTTTCTTAAAAACATATGCACATAAATACACTAACATGTTCTTTAATAGATGAAACCTCTTGTGGAGTTGCTAAGAAAATAAATATTTAATCAACACATTGAACTAGGAATATCCTTTTCATTTTGACATTGCTGTATCTCTATGTGGTCAAAGCTCAGTCAGAAGGTAGTCAGATTGTCCTAGCGGTAACACACTTTGTCTCAGCCATCAGCATGCCACCAACCCATATGTTTAACTAATTAACTAATTATGCCAAACACAGCAGATACATATCCTGTACCCAGTGCTGAGAGCTCCCGCACTGTGCGAGGTCTGGGGAAGGTGTTAGTGGCAAGCCTTACCCTCACAAAGTGCAATGTGAGGAGACCGCGACTCGAACCTGGGACCTCTTGGTCACAGGCGGTGAGGCTCTACCGCTGCACCAGGCCCGCCCTTCGCAGATACATATCCTGTGGTTTAGATTTTTCCATATGAAAGTGGGATCTGATAACATGGTTGCCCTTTGGCCTTTGTCAACCTGTTAAGGCACAAACATCATGCACTATTCAGCAAATCGATTTGACAACTAGGGAAAAAGAAATATTATGTGGCCATTAACTCTTTCATCTGCTACCAACGTTTTACCGTTAAGATTCTATAATTGAATACCCCTTATTCTTGGATCAAAATAAGATTTATGTTCATGAGTTCATGTTATGGATGCCCTGGTTTTCTTTTCTCTTGCCCTGGTTTTCTTTTCTCCATCAGAGAGTCCAGATTGTTTACATTTGTCAAGTTCTTGTAAGCAAGCACCACTTGAAGCATTGTGTCATGTTGATAAGTTTATGTGTCTGTGCATGTGGCTAGAGGTGCCTAACATTCCTGTCTTGACTATTCATGAGTAGGTGCTGGATTTTATTTGAATGCCACAAACGAGAAGTGGAAAAATTGGCGCATGTATGACTATGTTGTGAAGGAGCTGCCAGAAGTTCTAAGTGGTAACTTTGAACAGCTTAACACGTCATGTGCATCAATTTTTGGTCACTCTATGGGAGGACATGGTGCACTGACTATTTACTTGAAGAACACTGACAAATACAAGGTACTATTTATTAAAACCTCAGTTATCTGGAAATCTCCGTGTAAGAACCTTTTTTCAATAAGGAAACTTGTAGGTGTCGACTTCATATACAATTTGTATTCTCTTATTATTATTTTTATCAAATCTCACTTGGCATTATTAATTTATCTTATATGCAGTCGGTGTCTGCATTTGCTCCAATTGCTAACCCAATAAACTGCCCTTGGGGTCAGAAAGCATTCTCAAATTATTTGGGCTCAGCTAAATCAGAATGGGAGGTAAGTCTTCTCTGGGATCATCTCCCTCCCTCTCCCCATCCATTCTCAAACCAGGCATGTTAAATATATATACTTAATAGTGTGTGCTTGTTGCAGGAATATGATGCAACCTGCTTGATTAAAAAGTCCAATGGAGTTTCAACTTCTATCCTGATTGACCAGGTATAAATGTGTACTGCAACTATGAAATGTACACTGTCCAATTCCTGCTTTCTGGCTACTTCGTGACGATCGTGTTGTTTTATCCCATGTTGTCAGAACATTTAGCATGTTAAGTTGCATGTTTCGATCCGAGTGTAGTGACTACCGAGCAACTAGTCATCTCCACGGGCATGTAGGGTGGTTGGAAAATGTGGCTTCAATTTACAAGTGAGCATCAAACTAGGATCAGGCATTTGTGGCAGCATGTAGTCATCCTCCTGGATAATATGCAGCTGATCGGTTAGTTATAAATTGAGCTACAGAACAATTTTAAATGAGTTGGTGTCTGAAAGGCATGAAGCCATTTTGATTGTTATGCATTCTTTTGTTAGTCTTCTACTCTGGATATGCTATCCTAAAGTGATAGTCTTTACTTTCTAGTTCGGTTAGCATTGGTAAAAGTCTGTTGCACATTCAGTAAGAGCCTGTCAAGGCCATGTCATGGCAATTCTTTATGAGACAATGCTTGTTGAAGTTCCATCGGTGTAGCATCCCTTTTCTGTCAGTGAGTGAGTTAGTTTCTGAAAGACATGAAGCCATTTTGATTTCTATGCCTGCTGCACATGGTGGATTCAGTAATTTTGGTAGTCTTCTACACTGGATATGCTTTTATATGATTGCCCATTAAGTGACAGTATGTACTGTCTAGATTGGTTAGCATTGGTAGGAGTCTGTCGCATGTTCAGTAAGAGTCTATCAAGGTCATGTCACGGTGTTTCTGTATCAGACATGCTTGTAGAAGTTCCATCAGTGTAGCATCCATTTCCTCTCGTGTTATGATTGCACATGGTCAACTCAACTGCCCAGAGCTGATGGTTGGCAGTTCAACACAACTACATTAAGGAATTGAATCAATTGATTGTACATATCATGATAGTTTTGATAGTTCTGCATTATCTGTATGATTTGACATTTTACAGTATGCTGCTATTTGCAAAGTTGTTTACACTGCCAAACACTGTCACATCGGTCTTTGTTAGTCCGCCCCTCCAAAAATTATAGTGTAAATAAACGGTTACTGCAAAACCACTTATCTGTTTCTTTTTTTGCCTTGCTAATTTGAATAGGGGGAGGATGACAAGTTCCTGGCCGAGCAGCTGCTGGCTGGCAACTTCGAGGCGGCGTGCAAGGCCGCGGGAGTTCCTCTGATCCTCCGCATGCAGCCTGGATACGACCATTCCTTCTTCTTCATCGCCACGTTCATCGATGATCACATCGCCCACCATGCTCAGTTTCTCAAGAGCGCGTGACTGTCCAGTCACCTGTAGTGATGCAGTCAAGAGAGTTGCGTAGTCATGGTGTCGCTCCGACCTGTCAGCATACCAACTGTACCATCGTGTGTCTGTGTAAACGTGGTCTTTGCTCGCTTTGTGGTGAACCTTGTGTCCAGCTGCGAATAATATGGAGGACATGGTATCGTCACGGTGTTGCTCGGCTCCGACCTGTTATAGCATCTGTAGGATTATTGGCGCCGATGCAAACCATTTCTGGAGGAATGGGTGATTGGGTCTTTGGCCAAGAGTGCTGTTCCACACACATGATGCTCAGGTATGCCCTCTCCCCATTATTGTAGCGGTGCAATATATCGACCCATTCCTGTGCGTACAGCGAGTAGGATCTGGTCGCGAATATTTTACCCCATGTGGGGAAGTGCGAGCCACTTGTAATTTTTTGCTGGGAACGCCGATTCGTGCTTAGAAAAAACGCGAGAGATCAGTTGGAATATGTTTTCTCTTTGTGCGAGAGAGATCTCCAGTCAGGTACTGGATGGATGGCAATTATCATGACCGCACGGTGCAATTAGCGATCTCTCTCACAAAACCTTCGTCGCTCCCTCAGATCGTAGCCACGAGTCCATAACAACTTCTGGTGATAGCTGAGCCTGAATTTTTTTAGTTTGAAAACCCTGTTGTATCCCAGGGTTGATTAATCGAACCAACGATTCGCTGCCGCTCTGAAGCCCAAGATTAGAGCATCTCCAGTCACGTCCCCAAAACCGATTCGGGGCCGGATAAAAAAACGCTTCCAGCCGCGTCCCCTAAAGCATTTTTTTGTCCGGCGCGGCCCGATACGGTGTCCGGCACCCGAGCCCGTCCCCGCTCCACAGGGGACGCACCGAGCACGCCGGACACAACCAAAAGCGAGGTGAAGCAACGCGGGACCGACCCGTCAGAGGCACAGGGAAAATTCGTCTCCCACTCCCGCCAAATCGCGCCCCTCCTGCCACATCGCGCCTATCCCGCCGCGCATTTCTGGCCTCCCAACACAATTCCCACCGCCGATTCATTTCTCCTATCCCGCCGATTCGTTTCTCCCTCCCGTCGTCCACCAGCCGCCGCTACCCTCTCCCCATTCCATGGCGCCGCCGACAGCCCTCAAAAAGATGGTCAAGAAAGCGGCCAAGAAGCCGCCGGGCAATGAGACGAAAGGGGCGAAAGCGCCCTTCGCGAAGCCGCGGAAGGCGCCGGCTCCGAAGAAGAAGCCAGAAGGATGGATCGATGATCAATGGCATCAAGATTGTCTGCGCCGGAAGATGGCGACGGCGGAGCGAAAAGGACAGAGGGCGGCGCAGCTGGAGAAGAAGGCTCTGGCGGAGCGCCAGCACCAGCACATAATGGCCGGGTGTATCGCCGCCACCAACGCGAGCCCATGGAGTATGTCCGTGTCGGCGTACGTTCTGGGAGTGATCTCTCCGTCGACATCCGCCTTCTACAACGACGGCCCCTCCGCCACTCCCGGGTGCGTGACGCCTAACTTATCGCCCCACTACCAGGATGCGCTGCCGCATGGCGGCTTCAACCCCAACAACCTCTTCTACTCGCCGGCGTATGAGCAAGCGCCTCAGCACGAGCCAGGACCCGGTTCGGACGGCGCCCCGTTCACTGGCCGCAGGGGGCCGCTAGAATTCGACGGCGCCGGTGCTGAGGAGGAGGAGGACGCGGGTGAGGAGGAGGATGAGGAAGAGGAGGGGGTGGAGGACGACGACGACGGTGACGAGGAAGAAGAGGGCGGCGAGGAAGAGGACGGGGAGGGTGCCGGTGAGGATGATCTCGTGGAGGTAGACGCGGACGGCGTGAGGACGACGAAGAAGAAGAAGACGTTGGGCACACGAGGCCGCAAGTGGATGGTTTTGGAGGATATATGTCTGTGCGAGTCGTGGGCAACGGTGAGCCATGATTCCATCATTGGCCTGTAATATGATTGCGCGCCCAGTACTTTGATCACCGCTAATTTGATTCGGTGAAAACGATCTCTTTTGAATGCAAACTATTTGAATTTCTGATTGGGGGCGGTGTTTGGGGACGCGGCTGGGGAGCGACGTCCCCCAAAGGTGGCACGAACAAAACATGTCCCTAAACACTTAATCCGACGTGGTTTGGGATTATTCGGGGAACGGTTTGAGGGACGCGACCGAAGATACTATTACAAAGATGCTGAAATAAACAACTCCGGGACACTGCGCCGCTCCAGAGGCAAGGCGTCAATGGCACCAATTTCGTCGCAAGCGGCAGAGACCCGGCCGCGTGCGGTGCGCTGGTGACCGACCACCGACCCCTTGTCCCGGCGTGGCAGGCATCATAATTTACCCCTGCGCCATCCCAGGCCATTTATTACGCATCCCCAGATCGCATCTGAGCCCTTCCCGGTTAACCCCGTACAAAGCTACAGTAGCCAGCTGACTCGTGGGTCCCACCCATGGAGAGGGCCACAAGGCAGCTCCCGTGCGCGAGAGCTTGGTCGGTCGCGCCCGTTGGCGAGCCCTCCGCTCCGGGGTTTATTTCTACCGCCGCTTCGAGAGTGGGAGAGAGCCAGCTATAGCCATTGAGGGATAGAGAGAGGAGTGGAGTAGATCTAGCGGCGGGGCTCCGGCCCAGGGCCGGAGGCTAGAGCTCGGCCTGGGCCGGCCGACCACCGGCGGTGTGTACGTGCGGCGGCCTGAAGAGGCGCGCGCAGGGAGAGGCGCCGGATCTCGCACGGCAAGGATCTGCTCGCCGGGAGGTATAAATCGCTTCTGCTGTTCTAGTAGATAATTTCGTCTGTTCCAAGTAAACGTTGCATGCCAGGGTTACCACTTTCTTCTATTCTGTTAGCCGGCTGGGGTGTGCATCTTAACTGCAGATTGTTGCTCACCCACCGTAGATCTGTGCATGTTTTTCTTTCGAGCTGGTAGATCTGTACGTGTTTTTCTTTTGAGCTGGTAGATCTGGAGTGTTGATTTGGTACAGTAAGCCAGATTGCTAGGATGTCTCAAGTGTGCTTGCTTGGTTAGATTTACAGTGTTCCTGGTTCTACAACAGAACCTCGATTCCTATGATTTCATCATCTGTTGCTTAGACCGCATGATTCAGTAAACTGTTTTCTTCCATTTTTTGAATATAACATTCCATGTATGCTGATTGGGTTGCCAACTCATTTTCATATGCTTATTAGGTACATGGGAGGAGACGAAGAACTTCTACAGAGCTGTCACCATCCGTCTTTGGTTGGACTGAATATTGTCACTGGTTTGGCAATGGAGTTCTCTTGCATGGCAAGGATGTGACCAACTAGAGGTATAAAGTGTTCCTCCTCTTCTAGAAACTTCATTTTTGTCCAAGTAATCCTTGCATGTGAAGTTGCCACCGTATTTTGTTCTGTTCGGCTGGCGTCTGCATACATCTTAAATGCTGCTGTTGGTCATCCAGTATAGATCTATATTGACTGGCTTAAATACTGCTGTTCTGTTTGGCTGGTATAGATTTAGAGGTTTGTTGTCTATGTAACTTGCTAATGATCAATATTGGCATTCCTTTACTACTAACAAACATATTAGATGCATGTTGATTGGTTTGCCAACTAACCAGTGCAAAAGTTGCACAAACAATGTGCTAGCCACTGTTTTCTGGCTATATATATTACTGTTTTTGATCTTTAGTCTACTTGTTTCCTTGATAACTCATGATTCAGTACTCTACTTCTCTTTATAAATAAACATTTGATGCAATTTTTTTATTGAGTTGTCAACTAACGGTCACAAATAATTTCATATGCATAGGTACCGCTGTCCTCTGTTGGATTCAATATTGCCACTGTTTTTTTCTCTCTAGGCAAGGATATACTAGATCAAGCATCATATCATGTACACCATAAGCTTAATGTCTACTGGTTGGATCATGCTTCTGTTTATGAGCTCATTGAAGTAACCATCTCCTAGCTTAAGTGGTCCAATTTTTTGATTTTATGATACACAAAACCTTCAGCTATCCATTTCCGTATCAGCTGGTCTCTCTTAATTTTGTAATCCTCTGGAAATATGCTTAGATATAATAAATGATGTGAAGGTAGGTCATAGAACAACAACAAACACCATCTTTAGCCTCAAGAAAGTTGGGTTAGGCTAGAGATACAGCACAACAGGGCCACACACTCACAATATGATAAGTGCTATATATCTAGTAAAGGAGGTTATTGGCTTGTGGGTTATGTCCGAGTGGCAATCTAGAAGCCAATCCTCTTTTACTAGTAGTTTTGATTCACCTTCTCATCTCTAGGGTTAGTTATTATGGCTAACTATGTTTTGAGAAGATTATAAGATTAGGCAAGGTCACTTGATCCCGAAGTGGATAGCTGAATGTTTTGTTTATCATTAAAAACAAGATATTAGACTATTTGAGCTAGGAAAAGGTTACTCAATGAGCTCCTAATCAGAAGTATGATTCAACCAATAGACATTAATGTTGATGATGAAGGCTTGAAAAAATCATATTGTGTATGTGGTATGGTGATTGATCCAACATGTTCTTTGCCAAGTGAAGAAAATTTTGTGGTGAAATTGCATGGCAATGAGCAAAGAGTGGTCCAATCCAATCTGAAGATTCAAAGGTTATCCATTCAAAAGAGCATGGCAGTTATGACTAAACAGCAGCAGCTACCATATCACACTGGTTTCCTGCAGTTTCATATGTGCTATGCCTATCCAGTTCTGGTTATGTGCCTATCCAGTTCTGGTTATGTGGACGTGGGAGTGCTAGCTGTGCTGGAATTTGCATATTGTGCTGCATTGCTTCCATCTTGAGTTTCTGACTAATCAAGACGTGGTGATTAAAGAACAACCCATTTGCCTTGTGATTTGATTTGTCTTCCATCTGCAACTACATGAAGCTCTTGCCGTGACCTTGTATCTTCTGCAATCTGCTAAAACAGAACTATAAGTTTCTTCATGTTGTTAGGCAGTGTGAATCATGATGTACTCCTGGCTGGTTTGCTGGCTTTGTTTTCTTGCTAGCAGCTTTCCGAGTCTGTATACCCTGTGCAATGAAATTATTGACTTCCAATCTACAATCTTGCACAGCTTTTCCTTCTGTGGTGATTGATTTTTGTCATGTCTGTTTTCCTTTCATTGCCATGTATCCTGTCACATTTGCATAAACAGTTAATCGGTCTTGGCCTTGAGCTGATGCAACAATTTCTATAGCTTACGTGATGAGCAGTACATTATGTGCCAATGTCATTCCTGTATTCTTATATTGCCCTCTCATTGCCTTTTCCTGATTGGTATTAATTACTTGGTAGCCACGTATGTATTTAGAGCATCTCCACCGGTAGCCCCAAATAGGCGCTGGCAGGGCGCCGACACCTCCGGTTGGGGGCGTCGGCACTGCATCCTCTATTGTGGATGCTGCTACCACACCGGTGTTCCCAAAACAACAACCCTGATAGATCTTCAAATTTAAAATAATATTTAAAAACCGAAATTCATACGAAATTTATACAAAAGTAGCTTGAATTTAACTTAATACTGATCTACTGGCTGTCGGTTGGGGCGCTCGACAGCCTTGCTCGTTGTTTTTCGCCATTGCTGTCTGGCGTCGTATCTGGCGGTTGAGCATGGCGGCCTGCATCGTAGGGGCTTGCCGGCGGCGCTGATCTTCCAGCCTTTCCCGACAAGCTTCGATCTCGAAGCGTCTCGCCTGTTGGCGGGCGAATGCCTCGTAGTGGCGATGAGCGTTGAGCTCTGCGAGCTTCTGTCGCTCTGACTCCATGAGGCGCCGTCCCGGCTCCTCCGTGGCCGCTCGCTGGCGCGAGATCTTGAGGGCGTGCTCGAGGTTCGCGTCG
The DNA here is from genome assembly GCF_022539505.1 of Lolium rigidum. NCBI lineage: Eukaryota > Viridiplantae > Streptophyta > Magnoliopsida > Poales > Poaceae > Lolium > Lolium rigidum. Next base: position 31,540,480 of record NC_061513.1, on the reverse strand, counting down.
TTGACGAACTCGCGCTCCTCCTCCTTCAACCGCTTGTATCGCTGCGCGTTCAGCGACGCGAGGATCGCCGCCTGCTCCGAGCCGGCGGGGCCTGCGGCGGCTCGCCCGACTGCGCTGCCTCTTCCACCGCCTCTGCTTCCGCGTCTGCGTCGTAGGCCTCGTGCCACGCCGCGAACCGTGGGTCCTCGTTATCGTCGGATCTGTACTCCGTGTCGGCCTCCGGCTCCGGCTCCTGGTGCGGTGGTGGTGGAGGCAGCGCGCGGCCGTTGAGGCCAAGCATCGAGTAGGTGGTCTTCAGACGGCGCGGAATTTTGATAAGCGCTGATGGAGATGAGAATGGAGCGGCGGTGGTGGAGAGGAGAGAATGGAGCGGTGGTGGTGGATGGCATATGAACTATATAACGGTAGCAACTACCCACATTTACGGCGACTCGACGCCGTGTGGCCAGTCGCTGCCCTCGTGGACGCCTCGGTTTCCGTGCAGGAGGCCATTAAACACCGACGTCCCGCGTCACGGCCGATGCGAACCGCCGCATCCTCTCGCTGATAAGGCGCCTCCACCAGCGAAAACCGTCGTTCCGCGAGGCGCTGGCGCGCTCGATTCGCGCCTTTGGCGAAGGGGCCGACACGGGGTTACCGGCGATTTTGTTGGGCTCGAAAAATGGCCGGCGCCGTTTGGGGCGTACCGGTGCGAGCGCAAAAATGATGCCAGCCCAAATCGCTATCGGGGCCGCCGGTGGAGATGCTCTTAGGGTTACAAAGCGAACGGGATGCGAGACGGGTTTTGTCCTGTCCCTTTGTGTTTTCTCCCCGAAATCTATACTATTATGTTGGAGTTGGTCGTAGGTGAACGTGTTTGGTGAAGGAGATTCGGATAATCTAAACCAACTAAACTGAACTTACCATCTCAACCATCCGATCTAATTAAAGGCAAGTCGCCTTAGCCCACAATATCATTTATGGAATCTCCCGCAAACAAAGTCATGGTATTATGGATCACGTATTCAATCAATCCCGATTTTCCAAGACGTGATACAAATTAGGAAAGATACAGTTATCGGGTATTTTCTTTCCTTATTACCTTTGTATTCTTAGGGGCAATGAAATATATTTCGGCTCCATACCTGAATCTTCATGTCGCCATCGCGCGCTGCCTCTGTTCACGTCGGGCTCCACCGCGTGACCTGCCTCTAGAACCCTGATGGTGTCGCATGTCCCCAACAACCCATCCCGGCCTGCCCTCACTACAAGAAAAGTGGCCATGGCTGACGAAGGTGAAGTCGCGCTGTGGTTGCTGCTGCACCATGGCCGACGATTTTTGGTCTCTCCGTTGTGCATGCCAAAACTTTTTTTTCTCGTTTTTCAAGCCACCTAGCCCGATGAAAACGTCCAAAACGTCGTGTATGGTGGCCCGGGACGTGGTGCATCACAAATTCTCGGGTTCGCCGGCTGAGTCAACGCAAATCCGCACCGCCCAGGGATGTAGGACCCAGATGGTAGCCTCTCTAGCATTGTTTTTTTTCTCGATCGCGCTATCGAGCTGTTTACGATGCAGGATCATGGGTCCCGCATGTCATCCTCTATAAACGAAAATTCTTTCTTTTCTTGGATTTTTTGACCCCCTGATTTCTGGCTACTTCATTTTTCTTTTGATCCCGTGCCGTCTTGAAAACGTTGAGACCGCTGCTGCTAAATGGGCCCGCATGTCATCCTCTATGTGCAATCAACTTTCTTTTCTTGGAGTTTTTTTGCCACCTCATATTTGGTCACTTGCCTTTTTCTTTCGTTCCCGTGCCACCTCTCAAACGGTGATACCACTGCTGCTAAATGGGACCCGCATATCATCTTCTATGTGCAATCAAGTTTGTTTTCTTGGAGTTTTTTTTGGCACCTCATAATTAGTCACATGTTTTTTTCTTTCGATCCCGTGCCGCCTCTCAAACGGTGATACCGCTGCTGCTAAATGAGACCTGCATGTCATCCTCTATGTGCAATCAAGTTTCTTTTCTTCGGGTTTTTTTGGCACATCATAATTGGTCACTTGCCTTTTTCTTTCGATCCCGTGCCGCCTCTCAAACGGTGATACCGCTACTGCTAAATGGGACCCGCATGTCATCCTCTATGTACTATAAAACTTTCTTTTCTTGGATTTTTTTTCACCTGATATTTAGTCACTTGCTTTTTTCTTTCGATCCCGTGCCGACTCTCAAACAGTGACACCGCTGCTGCTAAATGGGACCCGCATATCATTCTCTATGTACAATCAAGTTTCTTTTTTCTTGAATTATTTTTGGTTCCTGATATTTGGTCACTTGCCTTTTTATTTCGATCTCATGCCACGTTTGAAACGTTGAGGACCTTGCTGGCTCATGGGATCCGCATGTCATCCTCTATGTACTATAAAAGTTTATTTTCTTGATTTTTTTCACCCTCTGATTTTTGGCTATTTCCTTTTTCTTTTGATCCCCTTCCTCCTTGGAAACGTTGAATAAGCTGCTGCAAAATGGGACCCACATGTCATCTTCTATGTACAATCAACTTTCTTTTTTTGGAGTTTTTTTGGGCACCTGATATTTGGTCACTTGCCTTTTTTTTCTTTCGATCTCATGCCACGTTTGAAACGTTGAGGAACCTGCTGGCTCATGGGACCTGCATGTCATCCTCTATGTACAATAAAAGTTTCTTTTCTTGGATTTTTTTCACCTCTGATTTTTGGCTATGTTTCAAGTTGTGTGCATATGTTTCTGCTGAATTGATGATAATCTGGTGCTATGGGAGGATTCCTCATCTGAGAGACGGATTTGAGTTGCTGCCGCAGCTATGTTTTCAGTGTTAGATAGAAGGGTTTGACTAGGACGCAGTTGACTGAGAAATTGTTACGTCTCAGTCGATGCTAAGAACATGCAATATCTCAGCGCGTATGAACGTGCAGCAAGAAGTGTCAGGCCACTTACGCGGATGACGCACATGCACATTAGCGTGTGTATCCATGTTTTGCTAGCTAGCAACCTACATATACGACTGTACCTGTTGAACATCATGACGTACAGAGTTTTAATTTGGACGAAGCTAACTACCAATAGTTTGGATTTCACTTAGCGTACTGGTACTTGAAACTAAAATTAAACATGCTTTAGTTATTTTCTAAAATTTAGTTGAAAAGTGTTAGTGATTTGAAATGGAAGAACAAGCAAAAAAAAATACGGATTTGCTACGTCTTAGTCGACTGAGAATTTCTTAAATCGCAGTGATCCACAAAAAAATGTTTCAGTTGCTACACTTTTCTGGCCGAAAAGTGCAACTGGATCGAGTTACACTTTTTTATGACTAAAACTTAAGAAAATCTTGCTCGGCTAAGACATAGACAAAACCAACCCAAATATATAGGAAAAAATATAAAAACCAAAAAAATATGCTAGTTGCACATTTCTTTAGAAAAGTGTAACTCGTATCAATAGTCGGTTGCTAGTTGCACATTTCTTGAGGAAAAGTGCAACTCAAAATGAAAAATCATATGGAGTTGCACATTTCTTATGAAAAATGCAACTCACATCAAATATAGGATGCTAGTTGCACATTTCTTGAGAAAAAGTGCAACTCAAAATGGAAAAAAACAGATGGAGTTGCACATTTCTTATGAAAAGTGCAACTCACATCAAATATAGGTTGCTAGTTGCATATTTCTTGAGACAAAGTGCAACTCGTATTGAAAAGTTACATGGAGAAAAGTGCATCTCATATAAAAAAACTTCTAGTTACACAGTTATTTAGTAAAGCGTAACTCGTATCAATAACTAGTTACTAGTTGCATATTTCTCGAGAAAAAGTGCAACTCATATTGAAACCGTATACGGTTTCATATTTCTTTTAAAAAAGTGCAATTCATATTGAATATAGCTTGCTAGTTGCGTATTTCTTGAGAAAAGTGCAACTAGTGTCTAATTTGTTTGCTAGTTAGACATATCTTATCCATCGGATAAAAGTGGATGTTGATCAACCGTTTTGAATAAAACATGGCTTGACAATATAATAAATCAGAAAAAAATAGTTGTACTTTTGTCGACAAAAAGTGCAATCTATTTAGATGGCAAAAAATGAAAAAAATACAAACAATGAGGTAGTTGCACATTTCTTTAAAGGTGCAACCACATAAATGAAACAAAAAATATACAGATAATGAGAAAGAAGGCAGAAGAAAATAAATTCAGCACAAATGCCCTCTCATTTGTTCTTTGTACTAAATGGAAATAGAGATAAAAGTATAACAAGCTACCGTAGACGTTGAACCTAACGTGAAGATGTTGTTCTAGTGGTTGGGCCGTCGCACCGCTTTTCGACAGGTCGCGAGTTCGACTCTGCGCGTAGCTCCTTCTGCGTAATAATTTTTCTGCCCCTTTGCGAAGTGTGCACGAATCTCAAAGATTGATCCAACGGTCCTTAATGTCGACTGAGACATAAGGATATCTCAGTCGTCTGAGACTTAGCAAAACCGTAGATAGAAAGAGAGATTACAGAGATCTGAAGTGATTGAGATGGTATGGTATGGTAATGGATCTAGAGAAGCTAGGACAGAGGCATGGAACTAGCATATCGGGACCCGGATTAACTATTGCCTCCAAACCGATCCTTGCCTAATCGTGGGAATTTTTTTTGCGCAGATGAACATAAGGAGAAGAGATTGCTTATGCCGTGTAATGTGAGGTAATAAGAAATAAAAACGGCTTTGATTATTTCAGCAGCTATCGAATACGATGGATTTATCTGTGTTCTTTTGTGTTTGTTGGTCTGCCCAACAGATGTTGCCGGCGCACACGACCTCCATGGCGCCGGAGGAAGACACACGCTGGCCCGCCTGGTCGTGGTGCTGCAAGAGTGGTTGTCTCGGTTGCACTCCCGAGCTGCAGATGACATCAGATCGGGTTGGGATCACAACAAGCTGAACAGGTTGGTACTTGGTTTCAACCTTTGCAGCAGCAGTGGCGTCCATGGGAGCACCATTGGCCCTTCGACTGAAGTTGCCCCTCTTTACCTTCTCATGGATGACGTCTTGCGCTTCCTCAAATTTTTTCCTTCTTAACTGTTAAAGTGATGTCTTTTTTTTGCAATAAAAAGTGATGTCACCTTATCTGCACACACTACATGTTACCATGCCAAGACATGCAAGTCGCTCTGATGCGAGATGCTTGCATGGCAACATGTATGCAACGTAACTCAAGATACTAGATCATTGTACTGCAAATAGAATTTCATGTTAAAATAATCGAGCGTTTTCTAAAAGTTTGAAGACCATTTTGCTAACTATACTTTTTTAGTTGGGCTTAACTTTATTTTTATTTTGCTAAGGCTCGAAGTTACTTGGACTAAATTTTCAATATTAAAAGAAGGATTGTTACTTTGTTCTTTCTTTTGCCCAACAAAGATAAACATCCGACAAAGTTGGCGTCCATCTAAATAAGACCGGACGCGGAGCTGAAAAAGTGCACCCATTTGCTACAAAATCGTCTGGGCATGAGTCCTAATCCTACTATCAACTAAGAGTACTACCCGACATAGCTTGCAACAATCTCGGCAATAGCTAGCTTTGTTTTTAATTAAGTTGCTTAAACAAAATCAGCTTTATACATCCTTTTATGCTAAATTTGGTTACATTGGGGCTATGTTACACCGATTGCCAAATTTTGGGGCAAAATTTGATTTGTGTGGATAATTTTAAAAGTTGGGGTTTTCTCTATCCCAATGCAACGCACGGACGTGTTTACTAGTATATAAAAAAAAAAAGCATGCCAGAAACCAAACGAGCTCCAGATTCATCATGAACATTATTTTAAACTTAGCCCAGTTCATCGTGACTAGTGTACACGCTCAAAGGCCTCGATCGCATCATCGCACAAGGTTCTGTGGGACCACTAATTTTGCATGTGCCGGCCACTCCCGAGGAACTGCTAGGGCTGGAACATGCAATTGGTTAGTATTAATTAGCGGGAGCAGGTGGAATCTCTGACATTCTTCTTTGGCACATCAGCGTCCGTGCCCTCAACGTGAACGCGTAGACATCCTGGAGGAATCTCTCTCCCACTTTTTCCTGCTTTCACAAGATGGCATCTTATTATCCTCGCCGCATCACATGTAAAGTGAACTGACTGCCAAAGGCCCACGAGGCACGAGGGCACGAGGCAGCCACTCAGAGCACATAATCGATTGGTTTCCACCTTCTCTTGTAGGACGTCAAAGAAACATATTCCCCGGAGTTCCTTCCTCCTAATCGCGTCGCCATACCAGCTCTCTTCCACCCAAAAACACTACGATTGACAACCGCGTGTAGAGAGTAGTCGAGCCATGGAGATCGCCATGGTGGCCCTCCGCCCTGCCCTCTCGAAGCTCGGCGATCTGCTCGTCGGTGAGTTCACATTGGAGAAGCGCGTGAGGAAAGGCATCGAGTCTCTCGTGAGAGAGCTGACGCTGATGCACGCCGCCCTTCGCAAGGTGGCAAAAGTGCCGCCAGATCAGCTCGACGAGGGGGTCAAGATCTGGGCTGGAAATGTCAGGGATTTATCCTACCAGATGGAGGACATTGTTGATGCTTTCATGGTTCGTGTGGAGGGCGCTGCCGAGCCTGCCAACCCGAAGAACAAAGTCAAGAAGTTACTCAAGAAGACCATCAAATTGTTCAAGAAAGGGAGGGATCTCCATCATCTCTCCGATGCCCTAGAAGAAGCGGTTGGCCAAGCAAAGCAGTTGGCGGAGTTGCGTCAAAGGTACGAGCAAGAGATGGGGAATACCAACGCTGGTGCTAGCGTAGACCCTCGCTTGATGGCCATGTACAGAGATGTGAAAGAGCTCGTTGGCATTGAAGAAACACGAGACGAGTTGATCAACATGTTGACCGAAGGTGATGATTGGGTGAAGCATCCGCTAAAGACGGTCTCCATTGTTGGATTCGGCGGGTTAGGCAAGACAACTCTTGCAAAAGCAGTGTATGACAAGATTAAAGTGCAATTTGATTGCGGTGCTTTCATTTCGGTTTCTCAGAGTCCTGACACGAAGAAACTCTTGAAGGATATTCTCTTTGAACTTGACAAGAACAAATATGAAAACATTTATAATGTAGAAAGGGAAGAGAAGCATCTCATTGACGAACTGATTGAATTCCTTAACAACAAGAGGTATGTTTTTTTTCTGTTGGAGATGGATGGTTATTTGTCTAGTAAAATCATGAAAGTCATATCTTACTATATATGCATTCTGATAGCATATTGTTGATTCACTATATGTATAGTTAGCATTGGTATGAACTACTTGAGTTTTCTCAAGCCCATTTTCTCCTATAAATTTTATTTTTTAGTAATGGTCTTATTGTAACATATATCTTGGTTGATTGATTTTGTCAACTAACTTCCAGAAACATTTATGTAGGTACCTCATTGTAGTTGATGACATATGGGATACCAATGTGTGGGAATTAATCAAGTGTGCCTTTTTCAAGGACAGTATCGGGAGTCGACTAATCACGACAACCCGTATTCTAACTGTGTCTGAAGCATGTTGTTCTTCTAGTGATGATATTTACAGAATGAAGCCTCTTTCTAATGATGTCTCAAGAAGACTCTTCTATAAAAGAGTATTTTCTCAAGAAAAAGTGTGTCCCCCTGAATTGGTGAATGTATGTGAAGATATCTTGAAGAAATGTGGTGGGATACCGCTAGCCATTATCACTATAGCAAGTCTTCTGGCTAGCAATTATATGACAAAAACAAAGGATCAATGGTTTGATTTGCTCAATTCCATTGGTCGTGGACTTACAGAACATCGCAGTTTGGAGCAGATGAAGAAGATATTATTGTTAAGCTATTATGATCTACCTTTCCATCTGAAGCCTTGTTTGCTATATCTAAGTATGTATCCAGAAGACTACAGGATTATGAGAGATGATCTTATATTGAGGTGGATAGCAGAAGGCTTTGTTTACCATGAGAAACAAAAATCTAGTTTATTTGAGCTCGGGGTCTGTTATTTCAATGAGCTTGTAAATAGAAACATGATCCAGCTAGTGGTTATCGGTGTAGAAGAATATGGGGAGAAAGCTTGTCGTGTACATGACATGGTTCTTGATCTCATACGTTCCTTGTCGAGTAAAGAAAACTTTGTCACCATATTGGATAGTACTGGGAGCAAGGTACCTAGTGCACAAAACAAGGTTCACAGATTATCCATCCAAAATACTAGAAACGTAGACTTGGCTACCACCAACATGGCACAAGTGAGATCTGTTGCTGTTTTCGGAAATGGCACTGGCCAAATGCCACTTGTTAAGGGTTGTAAAGTTCTGCGTGTATTGGCTTTAGAAGACTCCAGTATTTCAGATATTGGGTACGTGGACAATATGTTGCACTTGAGGTACATAAGGTTAAAGCATACAAAAGTTCAAGAGCTTCCGGTGGATATAGGAAACCTGCATTTTCTGCAAACATTGGACTTGAAAGATTCAACCATAGTCAAATTGCCATCAAGCATAGTTTTGTTAAGAAATTTGACGTGCCTACGTATCAATGAATATATACAGCTGCCGTCTGGGATGGATTGTTTGACATCGCTTGAAGTGCTAGAGGCACTGCGGGTTGGCCACATGCCAGACTGTTTTAACCTAGACATGGTGAAAGAGTTGTGCCATCTGAACAAGTTGAGGGTGCTCAAGTTAATTTTGATTTGTTTGGATGAAAGCATGCAAAAAGATTTTATGAAGTCCCTAAGTAATCTGCATAAATTGGAAAGTCTATATATTAATGGCACTCATATAAGGTTCGATTTCATGCAGGAAGGCTGGGTGCCTCCTCCACAGCTCCGCTCATTAAATTTGAATGGAGAGTTCAAATCACTGCCATCATGGATTAGCCTATCATTATTTCCTCTCCTGTCCTTTCTGAGCATAAAGGTGTATAACGTGCGGCCAGAGGACATTAGGCTCCTCGGGATGTTGCCCACTCTTCGTGTTGTGGATTTTCAGAGGATTAATTTCATGAAGACCATAAAATCAAAGGATGATGCACTAGAGATGTTGGACACTACTGTTGGTGCCTTCCCATGTGCGACAAGGTTATGGTTCTTAAGTGTTCCTGTGATACCATCTACATTCCCACGAGGAGCTGCACCAAGGCTTAAAAATGTTTGGTTCGGCTCGCCAGCTATGTCTATCGCCCGTGGCGACTTCGATCTAGGCATGGGGCACCTCCCTTCTCTCGAGACCGTCCAGTTCAGCATTTGGCCTAAGGGATCTAGCGATTCGGTGGTGGATGAAGCAGAGGTTGCGGTGAGAGCCGCAGCAAGAGACCATCCCAACAGTCTCGACCTTTCAATCAGGAAACTATAACGTTGCCACATCGGAAAAGGTACATACTGCTACATGCAGCATGCACTTATTCCCATTTCCGTGTTCTCCTAACTGCCCAATGCTCATTCCTCTTTTCTTCTTCTTCTCAGCTTCAGGCCAAGGAAGATGCCAAGGCTCCATGCGCTGAGGTTCGCTGCTTGCCCACGGGCTACCTCAGTTTTAATCCCTAGGCCCCTAGCTTCCGCTTGCTTCGCCGTGTTTTAGGCAAATATTACCTGCATCAGCACTTGGTTAATATTCCCTGCATCAGCACTTGTTCGTTTTGTGTTTAATCGATCCGTTTTTTCCGCTCCCACATATCCTGTCCTGCATTGTGGGAACGTAATAAAATTCCACGGAGCTGTTGAGCCTCCCGCCCAAAATCCGATGGTTTCTGGTGGGCACAACAGAACACGGCAGAACATATTCACAAACTGAAAGTTGAACAGACTTGGGGCCTTAGCTGTTTTATTTTTGTTACCTAGTTCGATAAGTCCCCAGCCTATATAGCCTTAGGCCTGGGTTAGCGTATATTTAAATGCCAAAACTGCAACGTGAATTTAGCCACAACATTACAGCCATATAATGTGCACGAGATTAGCAAGGAATCCGCTAGTAGCACGTATATGTGCGATTTTGCTGTAGTTGAATGAACTGTCCTTAATATTTGTAACATCCAACCATTTTTTTGGAAGAGTATATCATCCAACTGAGTCATTCACATGTATGCAGGAGCTAGCAAATTTTGTCGACATGGAATCGATCGCGAGCCTCCAAGACGACAACAACGCTGCGTTTGCCTTGCCGTCTGATCCGTCTTCTCCTGGAACGAGATGAAGCTCTCATTCTGTCCACTCATGTCTGAATGCTCTTATTGCTCCTGTCGATTTAAGAACCATTTTTAAGTTTCTTCTTTTGAATTGATGATCACTATGATGTCCTGTCGGCTTGTCTGCCCACTTCAATTACCAACTGCACTGCTTCCTTCCCAGGAGGCCAGCAGCTTAGTCTACGTCCTCATTTTATTTGGAACTCATCAACATTCAGTTTGTATCATATTCGGAACTTTCACGTTCTATTTGATCTTTTGCTCCTTGTGATTGTCATGCTGCTTCAGGTTTCACCAAACAGATACGGAAGTCAGCGGTGTTATTTCAATGTCCCAGCATACATATAATCTGTTGCCAATTATTTGTTACATTACTTATTCCCTTGTAGATGCCTGCGGGCACAGATCTTCGCCTCGCCATGACGCTCGGCAACCACGACGACCTCTTGCCATCGGCGCTTGAGCTCCTTCGCAACGCCTTACTACAGTCCCTTTTTGGATACCTGCACTAATTACCCTTCCTCCAGGCACTTTTGTGAACCATACTTCCAGCTGTTTGTGTGGATCAAGCTCCATGTGTTTGTGAATCTCATGGCATGCACACATCAGCAACATCAGGGGATTGAAGTTAACATATTAAATCTTCAAATATGTACAGCTTACTGGTAAGCAAGAATTCAATGGCGAGACGATCGTATTAGTTACAATTTTATCTATACAATCATCTGAATATTTCAGTCTTCTAATTAAACTATCATTATGAGTGTCATCTAATCTGCAGCCCAAACATTATGTGACCCGAATTTGTCAAGATTGACAGTTTGACACTTGCAGAACTTCTAGAACTCCATTGATGTATGCTTGATTGAGTGCCTGTTTGAGCAACTTGGGTAATTTGTAGAAGATCAGAGTTTGATATGAAGGTAAGAACTCTTTGCACATCAGTAACAAAAATATAGTTTACTTGAGGTTTGAGAAACTGAATTTTCGTAGTGCTCACATGTGAGCTTACCATTCTCCAATTGTGTATGATGCCATTAGCTCTTGGATTTGTGCCGTCAATGCTCCTTATGCTACCAACATCTATACGGAAGGTTAGGAAATTAAGCTTTCAACATATACCTGCTACTTTTATCTTTTCATAATAAAATAAAATATGCTCACACAAATTGTGGCAAAGTACTGATGTATGACCTGATACTGATATTATCGGTCACATTATAGTATGGTTTAGTTGGAAGGCCCAAGGAGCATCCCAGTAAGTCCTATTGCTTACTATTCACACACTGATGCATGAATAATTTTGTTCCGTTGCCTTGATTGAGCACAACTTGAAAGCTTATTCAGACACTGATGCATGAATAATTTTATCATGAATTCCGTCTAGCTTTCTTGGAAATCTATGTTATGCACAGGACAGCGGATTCAAAGATTAATGCATGATTAAGGCTTTTATTGATTAGCAAGTGCTTAAAATGTGGGAGGGTTACAGTATTTGGTTGGAATTATTTAGGGACATTCTTCATGCTACCTATTTGCTTGTTGATACTTTTCTTGAACGATCATCTTGAATCATGGTCCAAGTTTTTATTTAGTGAATTTTGATTCTCTACATCCACGGATATTTTTCAAGTTCTTAAAATTTGCAGTATGTTGGAAGGATGTATATTCAGGAAGATGGATAACATGGTGCCATTTTTGAAGGCAAGGGCATAAAATAGAGAGTTCAAAGTGGAAACAAATAAGTTACCATAGTCGGCACTCTTCTCTTGAGGTGTGTAGACCGTGGAATTTGTTATGTTCGCAGTTGAGCTGAATATCGTATCTATGTATTGTTTACCGAAGCTATAATTTTTGGGAAAACTCTCCCAGGATTGAGAAGCAAAACGATACACATTTTTTTTGTATTCCTCTCCAACTTCTTGCAAGTATATAATGAGGTGACCACTGACATAATGGAGTGGGAATTTTTATGCAGCTAATCTGAGGTACAATTACTTCAATGTAGGGTTCGTGTGTATGAGTGTCTATTTTGGCTGCCTGCTGTAGACAGATCATTGTTTCTAACTTCCTTTATGACACACTACACTTGCCGATTGTTTATAGCCATGATCAGAGCAAAGTGAAGGGGGCAGATCCCCCCCGCTCCCGTCGCCACCCCGAGGCGACCGGGGCGCCCCCCTCCCCAGCCAACTTCCGCCGCCTCCCCTGCCGCCGCCGCCGGCGCGAGCCGCCGGGCAAAGCCTGCGCGGTGCCGGCGTGAACCGGCGGCGGCGGAGTTCCTCTTCTCCGCGTGCTTGGAGGCCCAACGGGGCGGCTCCTTCCTTGCAGCGTTGAAGCGCGGCGGCGCCGGCTCCGGTCGAGGTCGCGGGCGGCGGAGCGTGCGGTCGCGGCGGCGCCTCTGCGCCCCTCGTCGCGCCTCTGGCCGTCCTCCTCCCGCTCGTCAGGCGGGCCCGTCGGGGCAGGTCGCGGCCTCACGGTGGGGGGGCGCTGCGGCGTCGGTTCCCGGCCGGCGCTGGTTGGGCTCTGCCCGGCGGCGGCTCGGATGTCGGCGGCGATGTTGCTTGCTCCGGCCACCGGCGGCCACGGGCTTGGAGCCCTAGGGTTTCGGCCAGATCCGGGGTTTGTGGGCCCAGATCTGGGCCTGGCAGGCGGCTCGGCCCGATCTGGGCTTGTGGGCTCAGATCTGGGCCCGGCAGGGCCTGGCCGGATCCTCTGGATCTGAGGGTGGCCTGGGGTGCGCAGCTGCGTGCCCGACGCGCCACCTCCGCCGCTGTCCGCCGGTTGCATTCGGGTCTGTTTCTTCCGCAGACTCCGGCAGTCCTCCGTCGCTGCGGGCGGCGTTTCGGAATCGTTGGGGCGATGTCCTCGCCAGCTATCTGGGACACGGTCCCTGGGCCGGCTCTGTACTGCAGCTTCTCCGGCGGCTGCGGTATTTTTCCCTCCATCTAGCTTAGGCGTGTTTGTGCAGGTGCTCACACGTTGGGGATGGTGTGGCCGCCGTGGTGCCTCCGACCTAGCGTCGTGGATTCTGGGCTTGGCCGGTCTACGCCGGCCATCGTGTTCCTCCTCGCGGTTGAGTCTAGGCCGGGGCTAGTTCAATTTGCGTCATAGCTTGGAGGTGCGGTAGTGATCTCCGCCTTGTCCGCACTACGTCCTCGCGTCGGCGTCCGGATTTTCTATACTGGTTTGGACCTCGACGAAAGTCGCGCATGGCTCTGGCCTGTGCCGGCGACGGCGTCACCTGCGGGTGTCGTGCCCTTGTTGAAGGCGTCCCGATGTTGGCCCTCCTGTTCGAAATGATGGATTCCATCCCTCCGCCCCAATCTGCTCCTCTTGGAGGCCTCCTTCGTGTAAGCTTCTCTGGTAGTGCCTTGTGGAACACCGTGTGATCTCTCGATGGTGTCGCAGCCCTCTCACAACGTCGGCCTGGCTGCTTTTACACGGTTTGCTGCGGTAGCTGATTTCCTTCCTAGCGCCTTGGGGGGCTTTGCTAGGTCGGTGTCTGGTCGTAGCTCTTGCCGGTGTGTCTATCCCAACGCCGGGGGATGACGTTGTGTGTTTGGTCTGGACCTAGCCTGAGCTCCATGGGTGGTGGTTCTCGGGTCTGGGTGAAAACTTTGCAGGTCCTTATCTGCCGACGACGATGACGCATTCTTGCGCCATTCACCTTCTTGGAGGCGTCGCCGCAAGACCCTCCCTCCTTTGGTTCCTCAAGCTCTGACAGGTGGCCGGCCCGTCGCTGAGTTCCCCCTTGAGTTGCAGTCTTGGTGCGGTGGAGGTTTGTTGGCGTGGATACGGTCGCGATCGCTCCGGTGCAACAGAAGACAAGGCTCCCTCTTCCTGGATCATATGGCGCTTCGGCTTGCTTGTATGTGTTGTCTTTTGTTGCGGTTTGGGTTGTGCGCTTGGCGCGTGTGTGTTGTAATCTTGCTGTAACTCCTGGCCGGTTGATGGCTTCGTTAATTCAAAACCGGGCTCACTTCGAGCCTTCCGTTTCAAAGATTGTTTATAGCCATGGTTCTGTTTCTTGCAATTTGTTCTTGTTTCAACAGCGAAATTTTATTCTATGTTGATTACATATATAAAACTTACAGTAAAACAAAAGAGAGTTTGAGTAGTTTGAGAAACCATGGTCATGTACTTTTTAGAGTCAAATGGTTAGATTTTGAGTGTCTTTATAGGCCATATCTTTTAGCATGCCTTATCCCGTAATTTTTTTTAAAAAAGCTCCAGTAGTCATTATTTCCTTTCCTCTTCTATTGTCGAAATGCTGTATATGCTCAAAATAGAGCTTACAAAGAAGTAATGGTATTGTTTGATCTTGTTTTCATTCCTTTTCAGGTCTAATATATTTTGGAATATTCTGGATTTCACTGTGAAAATATTGGTACGGTCCATGTCACTCCTTTGTCCGCTACGGTACACAAAAGTAGCTCCTTTTTTTTAGTTGCTTTGTTTCTGCAAGAATATAGGAAATTATACTATACTGGCAAGAGAAGATTTTTAACTTACATATGATTAGTTTCCATTCATATGATGCACCTTTTACATCATTGAGTTAGTCACGGCTTAGTGCACATCTGCTTAATCTATGCATGCTCAGTTTTGAATTATTATTCTGCGTCATTAGTAATGTAAAGCCTGTTTGAAGAGAGAGGGTAATGTAGTGGTGCTGCTTTCATCCTAGAACTGAGAAGCACGCACTACGGGAGAATTATCGTACGCCGACGGCCAGGCGATGTGCCGACGGCCAAATGTCGGGCTGTCAGCACAGGAGCCTCCGGAGTGCGGCGACAAGGATGACCGTCGGCGTTAAATTGACGGCACAGTTCTGGCCGTCGGCACATGACTAGTCTGGCCGTCGGCACAACATTTCTTTCCTTTTTTTTTCACTACAGACCGCTTTTTTCTATTTCTCCACGACAGTCTTCAGAAAAGCATAACTAAATCATTCTAATTGAGAAAAATAAGTATAATGTATCATATTTTGCAGAAAAACAAGATCTATCATAGAAAAATATCAAAAATGGAATATTTCAAATACCTAAACAAATCTTCTTAGAAATGAGCTATAATGTTCGAGATTTCATGGCTTTCACACACGCCAAAAATGAAAAATGGTCGTTCGTGGGTCGGATTAGAAATTCCCGCCCGAGGTATTGCTTACCATCCTAGGGCCACACACATACCAAATATGATCTCGTTTCGGCAAACTATGCCATGCCGAGGCCGTTTCTCACCTCATTTCCCCTGAAATCCATAGAACTCCGGACGTGATAGCCCTTTTCGTGAAGTGTTTTTCAAAATAATTGCCATATCCCAGTTTTGAAAAACGAAATAGTTACTATGACATATAAAATGACGCCACACAACTCCGTGGGATATTTTTGACTTCGTTCAAATTGCCATCTAGCCAAAACAGGGCCCCCGGGACATGTGGTATCGCCGTACTAGGCGTGCGGGTGCACCCATTCGCGAACAAACTAACGGACAAAAATTCGCACATATAATGATACGTCGTAGAACTAAAAACATTTTTTCCGGAATTTCTGGAGCGACGGATAGTTGACCCCTAATTCAAATCCGGTCAGTTTCCAACGGATTCGGCAGGACACCGCCGGAAGATGCATGGGTTCCCAAAAAGTAACGCGTGCATATCTCATGTGATAGGTGATGCGTAGGTGGTCTACTATCATCACACAGAGGTTTCACGTCATACTAAAATGCGCCCCATGTAGCTGCTTCAGAAATAAAAACCGTTTGGGCATGCTAAAAATGAAAAGATGGTCGCCCGTGGGTCGGATTAGAAATCCGCGCCCGGGGTATTGCTTCTCATCCTAGGGCCCACACACGTGCCAAATATGACCTCGTTTCGGCAAACTATGCCATGCCGAGGTCGATTCCCACCTCATTTTCGATAAAGTCAATCAGATTTAAACTAGAGGTACTTGATCTAATGCTCATGATTTTTGGGTAAATTAACTTTGTAGGTTCAAAATATGATATGGATGTCATATTTGTATTCCTCTCATTTTTCTGATCAATTTAGACATATTATTTGTCAAATTCGCATTTACTGATATTAATTATTTCATATTAAATAAAAAGACAAAAAATAAAATCATTTAATTGTTTTAAAATTTAAAATATGAAATAATTAAATGATTTACTGATTCAGAGTCCTTCTCACCTGCAATGCAATGGCAATTCAATGCAAGGACTCTGATTACGAACTCATAATGCTTCAGGTGTTGTATACATTGTAAGAATACAAATATTTTAAATTTGAACCCTAATGCTTTGGATGCTATATATATTGCTAAATAAACAAAGACTCTGAATCTGAACTCCTAATGCAATGGCAAAAGACACTCAAATTGGTAGTCCATAATTGTAGGGTCTTTCTAGTTTGTTGCTTGTTCTGGTATTTAGGTATGTGTTGTTTGGAGTTTCTGCAGGGGGCGCTTCTCTCATGGTGTTATCTATTCCTCTTAGACGATTTAATTAAACAAGAAAATTCTTATTTTCTTAATTACTAAGTTACCTCTTCGAAAAAAACATTGATGCTAAATCCATCTGCTACGAGTTATTTTCCCACGAAATCCTATTTACTTACATACTACCTCTGGTCCGAATTAATCGACGCGCACTGTACCTAGCCATTGTTTACTTCTGGCGTGACCCCGCGTCAATTATTTTAAAACGGAGGGAGTAGAAAGTAGAGTAGGGATGTTCATGCTATATATTATTCATATTTTTTGGTACTTTCAAATTTTATTTTAGACTATTTTTAAATAATATATTCATATGTACCTACCTATGATCCAAAACATCAGCTCGCACTATACGTTTGCATTTGGAATTCGTATACGGGTATGCCCTTTCTCTACCGTCAAATGTCTGCATTTGCTTCGATTCTTTGTTGGCTAGCTGACATGACCGAATCTGCAGGAGATCCGCTGGAGTGTGTAGTGTATACAATAACTATGGCTCAGGGTGCAGAAACGATTCGACGTGTGCAGATTTTTGCATGCAAAACCGCTGTCGCACGTCAGCCACCGGGAGAAGGGAGCGATTTACACAAAAATAACCCTTTTCAGAAACTATAGCATATACTGACCTCTCGGGCAAACTATTTTACTTATCTAACCCTTTTGTGTGCCGCTTCTTCCATGAGCGCCACACATGACCGAGTGACGCCCGTGCGGCCGGCGCCACAATCCCATCCGACGTGGCGCTCTCGATGCTGAGGTGTGCTCGAAACTGACGTGACAGGATGTGTGGCGCCGCCCACATCGGGGCCACACTTTGAAAGTGTGGCGCTCGTGGCAAGGGCGCCACACATCCACTTATGATTGCACGCGCGAGCCCACCCCAGCCCGTCCCAGCCATTCCATTCTCTGTTTCTTCCTCCCTCAACTCCAAGGCGGCCGGCTCTCTCTCTCTCCCCCCTCAAATCCCTACTCAAATCCGTTGAATTTCGCCAGATCTGTCCATGGAGATCGTTCCCAACCCGTTTCTTGAGGTAATCTCCTCCGTTCCCCTTCTTTTCATCCATTGATTTTGTGTATTTGGTTGAATGTACATGTGAAACCCTAGATGTGGATTTGGTTGATTTGAGGGTGGATGTGGATTTGGTTGGATGTTAGGGTTGTTGAAGTAGGAGAAATGGTAGTGTGCTAGTTTGTATGTGTAGATTACGATGATTATGGTAACTAATGAACACATGTGTGTATGTGTTGTTATCATTATGCTAGGGGGATGGAAATAATTGTTCATATTCATCATGTGGACAAGGATGCTTTCTTGAAGGAAAACATAGAGCCGGACCCGGAAGAGGTTGACTTGGTGTTTGACCTTAGCCCTATCTTTGCGGAGGTGGTAGCACAAGTGAGGGTTGAGTTGAATTGGAATGAGCCAAATGATGGTGTTGAGCTAGAGGGAAGATATAATGTGGGGTTTGAAATGCACACCCCGTTGGAAGGCAATGCGTATCAACTCCGAGCAACGTTGGTCCGTTTACAAGGAGACGGTGGCCGGGTCACAAGACAAGGCTTTGGAGTTGTTTGCAACCAAGACGGTTGATGCTCGTATCGAGCCTGACCTTAACCGGCCCTCCTCCCTCGTCCAAGAGAGGAGTCCACCACCCATGAGCCAAGAAGAAGCCACCCAATCCCCAATTGTCCAATCTCCCATTGCCCAACAACCTCCGTTGGAGAATGAGTATGACGAGCATGACGATGGTGATGATGGTTTCGATATGAATGACAACAATGTCAGTGATTTGGATAAATATTGGACGCAAGAGGAGATGGACCACTCCATTCCTTATTCTCGATGCTATGCGTCAGACTCGGATGATGATGGACCCGAAGAGGAAGTTGACGAGGATGGCTTGACGGCTAAGGAAGCCGAAAGAGCCGAGATCTTCAAGAAGGTAACCGGACGGGATATTCGGGTACCATTGTTCCGTGATGTTAGTTTTGCGGATGGAGCCGTGGTTCATGGTGGCAAAAGTTTACTTCTTGGAGCTAGGCTAATTTCCAAGAGAGATGTGGATGGTAGGACGGCTATGATCTCTAAAGGGCTCACGTTTGATACCTTCTTGGAATTGAAGATATGGTTGAAGGAGTTCTCCATTAAGCATCATCGCCCTTACATCGTTGTTCACTCGGACTTGAAGAAGCGGTACACGCTAAAATGTGTGGATAAAAGGTGCCCATGGGTTGTCCGTGCAAGACCTTTCAAAAAAGGGCCCTCTTGGCACATAACAACTTGTGTAGCCACTCACATGTGCCGGGGGCCGAAGCTTGATGGCAAGGATGCGCAGCCGGACCACCGTCAACTCACATCCGAGTTCATTGCATACAAGCTCTCGGCGGAGATATCATCACTTCCTACCATGAGCATTAGGTCCGTGCAAGATACGGTGAAATCCGGTTTGCCTACGACGTCAAGTACGGGAAGGCATGGAAGGCCAAACAAGCCGCATTCAAGATGTTGTACGGTGATTGGGAGGAAGCATACAACCGAGTCCCTAGGTTGTTGTTAGCGATGGCCGCAACTAACCCGGGCTTGGTGCATGTGGTGGAGCCTTCCGCAACCAAAATGATATTGCATGACGGTAAAAGTGTGAGGGTATTTCACCGTGCATTTTGGTTATTCCAGCAATGCACGAGGGCATTCGAACATTGTAGGCCGGTCATAGCCGTGGATGGTACCTTTTTGACCGGGCAGTACAAGGGCACACTATTGGTGGCAATAGCAAATGATGCGAGCAACCGTTTACTACCACTGGCTTTTGCATTGGTAGAGATTGAGAACAATGATAACTGACAATGGTTTTTCCATATATTGAGGACGAGGGTCATACCACCCTGAAAGGAAGTGTGTGTCATCTCGGATCGTCATCAAGGAATTCTCAATGCGGTGGAGCTTGACATTCCCGGGCATGCTCCCTTGCACCACCGATGGTGCATGAGGCATATTTGTGCAAACTTCTACCGGGCATGCAAGAGCAAAGAGTTGTCTGACCTTCTTCAAGATTGTTGCGTCGCTTACTCTGAGCGCCGCTTCGCAAACCTATACAACGGCTTGCTGAAGCACAAAGACCTCAACGTGGGTGGTCAAGAGTTTCTTCATAGACACCTTATATTTAACTCAAAGTGGGCAAGAGATTATGATGAGGATGGGAGGAGATATGGCCAAATGACAAGCAACATGGCTGAGTGCTTCAACAATGTGCTGAAGGGTGTTCGTGCATTGCCCGTGATGGCAATCATTCAATACACATTCGAGAAGTTGAATGTCTATTTCGAGAACTACACCGATGAAACGGAGAAGGAAATTGCTAGGAACTGCGAGTTCCCAACGAAGGTTGAA
The DNA here is from genome assembly GCF_022539505.1 of Lolium rigidum. NCBI lineage: Eukaryota > Viridiplantae > Streptophyta > Magnoliopsida > Poales > Poaceae > Lolium > Lolium rigidum. The sequence goes on along the minus strand of NC_061513.1, from coordinate 31,520,402 downwards.
GAGTTCGTGGAATTTCAGGCGAGGAAGGCGGACTCCCAAACGGCTACATGTTATGACAATGTTCACTGGGTTTGCCAAGTGAATGAGCCGGGAGGCACCACACAAGGTGGTGTCCAACACGGAGGCCGGGCTATCCGTGTGTCCCTAAAGACATGTGAATGCACATGTAGGAGGCCCTCTTTGCTTCATTTGGCTTGCTCCCACTTGCTAACAGCGGCACGCACTAGATGTGTCGACTACAATAACCCGCTCACCGTTCGGGAGAAAGAGTTTGATACGTCTCCAACGTATCTATAATTTCTTATGTTCCATGCTAGTTTTATGACAATACCTACATGTTTTATTCACACTTTATAATGTTTTTATGCATTTTCTGGGACTAACCTATTAACAAGATGCCACGAGTGCCGGTTCTCGTTTTCTGCTGTTTTTGATTTCAGAAAAGTTAGTTTACAAATATTCTCGGAATTGGACGAAACAAAAGCCCACGGCCCTATTTTCCACGGAGTGTTCCAGAAGTCCGAAGAAGAGTCGAGGAAGGTCAGCAGGGGGCCCACCCAATATGGTGACGCGGCAGTGGGGACCCCCGCGCCGATCTGTGGGGAGGGAGCACCCTGGCTCCCCCGATGCTGCCCCTTCGCCTATTTATTCCTTCGTCTCCGAAAACCCTAGTACCGAGAGCCAAAATACGAGAAAAGTTCTAGAGACGCCGCCGCCGTCAACCCCATCTCGGGGGGTTCTGAAGATCTCCTCCGGCACCCTGCCGGAGAGGGGAATCATCACCGGAGGGCTCTACATCACCATGCCCGCCTCCGGACTGATGCGTGAGTAGTTCATCCTTGGACTATGGGTCCATAGCAGTAGCTAGATGGTTGTCTTCTCCTATTATGCCATCATGTTTAGATCTTGTGAGCTGCCTATCATGATCAAGATCATCTTATTGTAATGCTACATGTTGTGTTTGTTGGGATCCGATGAATATGAAATACTATGTCAAGTTGATTATTCATCTATCATATATGTTATTTATGATCTTGCATGCTCTCCGTTGCTAGTAGAGGCTCTGGCCAAGTTGATACTTGTAACTCCAAGAGGGGGCATTTATGCTCGATAGTGGGTTCATGCCTCCATTGAATCTGGGACAGTGATAGAAAGTTCTAAGGTTGTGGATGTGCTGTTGCCACTAGGGATAAAACATCAATGCTTTGTCTAAGGATATTTGTATTTTTTACATTACGCACAGTACTTAATGCAATTGTCTGTTGTTTGCAACTTAATACTAGAAGGGATGCGGATGCTAACCCGAAGGTAGAATTTTTAGGCATAGATGCATGCTGGATGGCGGTCTATGTTCTTTGTCGTAATGCCCGGCCCTAAGTAAATCTCATAGTAGTCATCATGATATGTATGTGCATTGTTATGCCCTCTCTATTTGTCAATTGCCCAACTGTAATTTGTTCACCCAACATGTTATTTATCTTATTGGAGAGACACAACTAGTGAACTGTGGATCCCAGTCCATTCTTTTACATCTGAAATACAACCTACTGCAATCATTGTTCTCTTTTGTTTTCAGCAAGCAAACATCATTTTCTACACCATACGTTTAATCCTTTGTTTTCAGCAAGCCAGTGAGATTGACAACCTCACTGTTAAGTTGGGGCAAAGTATTTTGATTGTGTTGTGCAGGTTCCACATTGGCACCGGAATCCCTGGTGTTGCGCCGCACTACACTCCTTCACCAACAATAACCTTGGTTTCTTACTGAGGGAAAACTCGCTGCTGTACTCATCATACCTTCCTCTTGGGGTTCCCAACGGACGTGTGCTTTACCGTCACAAGCAGCTATTTTTCTGGCGCCATTGCCGGGGAGATCAAGACACGCTGCAAGGGGAGTCTCTCACACCCAATCTCTTTACTTTGTTTATTGTCTTGCTTTATTTTATTTTCTGTCTTGTTTGCTTTCTTTATATCAAAAACACAAAAAAAATAGTTACTTGTTTTACTTTATTTAATTCGGTTTTGCTTTATTTATTTTTATTATTGCTAAAATGAATACTCCTGAGAACACTAAGTTGTGTGACTTCACTAGCACAAATAATAATGATTTCATATGCACTCCTATTGCTCCACCTGCTTCTACAGGAGAATTTTATGAAATTAAACTTGTTTTACTAAATCTTGTTATGAGAGAGCAATTTTCTGGTGTTAGTACTGATGATGCTGCTGCCCATCTTAATAATTTTGTTGAACTTTGTGAAATGCAAAAGTATACGGATATAGATGGGGATATTATAAAACTGAAATTGTTTCCTTTCTCCTTGAGAGGAAGAGCTAAAGATTGGTTGCTATCTTTGCCTACAAATAGTATTAGTTCATGGACTAAATGTAAAGATGCTTTCATTGGAAAATATTATCCTCCTGCTAAAATTATATCTTTGAGAAGTAGCATTATGAATTTTAAGCAATTGGAAAATGAACATGTTGCCCAAGCATGGGAGAGAATGAAATCTTTGGTAAAGAATTGCCCTACCCATGGACTAACTACTTGGATGATCATCCAAACCTTTTATGCAGGATTAAATTTTTCTTCAAGGAACCTATTGGATTCAGCTGCTGGAGGTACTTTTATGTCCATCACTTTGGGTGCTGCAACAAAGCTTCTTGATGATATGATGATCAACTACTCTGAATGGCACACTGAATGGACTCCTCAAGGTAAGAAGGTAAATTCTGTTGAAGAAACCTCTTCTTTGAGTGATAAGATTGATGTTATTATGTCTATGCTTGTTAATGATAAATCTCATGTTGATCCTAATAATGTTCCTTTAGCTTCATTGGTTGCTCAAGAAGAACATGTTGATGTGAAATTCATTAAAAATAATAATTTCAACAACAATGCTTATAGGAATAATTTTGGTAACAACAACTATAGGCCATATCCTTCTAACAATAATAATGGTTATGGTAATTCTTATGGTAATTCTTACAACAATAGTACGAGTGTACCCTCTGATCTTGAAGTCATGCTTAAAGAATTTATTAGTACACAAATTGTTTTTAACAAATCTATCGAGGAAAAGTTTGGTAAAATTGATGTTCTTGCTTCGAAGGTTGATAGTCTTGCTGTTGATGTTGATCTTTTAAAACCGAAAGTTATGCCTAATGAAGTTAAAGATATTAAGTCATTTGCTACAGAAAATGCTATCCAAGTTCGAATTAATGACAATATTAGAATGATGGCTGAATTGCATGCTAGGTGGGAAAGAGAAGAAAAACTTGCTAAAGAGAATAATATAGCTAGAGTTTGGACTATTACCACCACTAGTAATGTTGATGCTTCACATGTTGCTAAACCTCCTACTATCAATGGTAAAATAATTGGTGTTGGAAATGTTTCTACTTGTTATCGCCGGAT
>NC_061513.1:31474806-31516884 GCF_022539505.1 Lolium rigidum | reverse complement strand
AGCAATACGCAAGGGAATGGAGTTTCTTATTGAAGCCGGGGCAGAAGCGGTGGAACTTTTTGGAGACTCAAAATTGGTGATTTCCCAACTCACGGAGGAATACAAATGTGAGAGCGAGTCACTCTTCCCATTATGGATGCAATGCCGTGAGCTGATGGCACAATTTAGGTACATAAACTTCAACTGGATCCCGAGGTCGCAGAATACCGAGGCGAATGATCTCGCACAGATGGCGTCGAGGCTACAAGGACGTAGCGAGGTGGAGCCGATGTTCAGAGTACAGTTCCCGGAATCGGATGACTTGGAGAGCCGATATCTTCAATTACTTGAAAGATTCGGCTCGGGGGGCACCTAAACGGATAAGGTACAAGGCCATGAAGTATGTCCTTATTGGGGATGACATGTTCTACAGGACTTTGGAAGGGTTACTTCTCAGATGTCTGGGACCAGCCGAGTCAAATCGGCTCTTACACGAGGTACACGAAGGCGCACCGTGGAACTCACCAATCGGCTCATAAGATGAAATGGTTGATCGGGCGATCGGGGTTTTATTGGCCCACCATGCTTGAGGATTGTTTTAAGTACTATAAAAGGGTGTCAAGCATGTCAGAAGTTTGGGAAAATTCAGATGGTACCCGCATCAGCAATGAACCCCATCATCAAGCCTTGGCCATTTCGAGGTTGGGGCATGGATATGATCGGCAAAATCAATCCTCCATCGAGCAAAGGCCATGTGTGGATTTTGGCCATTACAGATTATTTTACTAAATGGGTGGAGGCCGTCCCTATGAAGTCAGTGGCATCGGCCGATGTTATCAATTTCGTGAAAGAACATGTCATTCATAGATTCGGGATTCCCCAGACTATCACGACCGATGGAGGTTCGGTCTTCATTTCTCGCGAGTTTAGAAAGTTCTGCGAGGACATGGGAATTAAGTTGATCCGATCGTCTCCATACTATGCTCAAGCAAATGGGCAAGCTGAAGCATCCAACCAGAGCTTTATCAAGCTGATTAAGAGGAAAGTCGACGAGCACCCTAGACGTTGGCACGAGGTATTGTCAGAGGCTTTGTGGGCTTATCGCATGTCATGTCATGGAGCGATAAAAACCTCGCCATACCATCTGGTCTACGGACAAGAAGCCGTGTTGCCCTGGGAAATCACGGACTGGTCGGACGTATTACGTTTCGTAATGATTTAACAACTGAAGAATATGCAGCCCTGATGAGTGATAGCGTTGAGGATCTAACGGAACTTAGACTCTGGTCACTTGAGAAAATTAAAGAGAACAAAGCCAAGGTAGCTTGCGCATATAATAAGAAGGTGAGACCAAAGGAGTTTCACGTTGGTGATCTGGTATGGGAAGCTGTATTGCCATTGGAGACTAAGGATGCAGTGTATGGTAAATGGTCTCCAAATTGGCACGGGCCGTACAGGGTCGACCAAGTTTTAAAGGGTAACGCATACATGCTCGAGGAGCTGAGCGGTGTGAAGTTCCCAGTGGCTGTCAATGGTCAGCATCTCAAGAAATATTTCCCGAGTATGTGGGATGACGGACAGTGAAATATGGGGGCCGATGCATGAAATCGGCCACTAAAAAAAAAGGAAGCATAGCCGATGCACAGACATCGACTTTAGACAAAAAAAGCCGATGCGCAGCCATCGACTCTAGAGGTACAAGCTGTTATGAGCAGGTATCAGGTTACATGGATAAGCTCTACTGAAGGAATGCCTCGAAGGCACGGAGGGCGTCAGCACGGACACGATCCACCTCGGCGATCTCGGCCTCGTCATCTTCGTCCTCGCCCGTCACTAGCTGTTTGTTCAGGGCCCGTATTTCTCGCGCATCAGTTTTCAGTTGAGCTTTGAGGCCTTCTTCTTCCTCTTGGGAGCGGGCAATAAGAGCTTCCTTATCGTGAATAAGCTGCTTGGTTGCCCGGACCCTCTCTTCAAGGTCCTCCAATTCCTTTCGCAAGGTCTCAAGTTCGGCGGTGCTGACAGAGGTGTCGGCTTTGGCATCTAAGGCCGCCTTTTTCTCATTGAGCCGCTCGACATTTGTCCGCAATATCGGCTTTCAATGGAAGTTGGGCGTGGCGTAGATCGATTCTCTCGACGAGCTAACTTCACCCTTGACCCAGTAGGCGCACGGAGTCACAACTGGCCAAAATTTCACCTGCAACGTTACCGGGAGGTGGTGCTGGATTTCTTCAAGAACACTCTTCACTTCCTCGGGGTCTTCGACCAACATCTCGATCGGGGAGGAAAGCAGGGCTTTGAGACGGTGAAATTGACGTAGGACAACGCTGGGTCGTGGTTCATCGCATGCCGTAGAAGGAGCTGGTTCGATGGATTCAGGGTCAAACGTTAGCAAGCCCAAGAGGCCACAACCCTGACAAACAGAAACAGCGTCAGTATGCAGCAGAAAGGAAGGGTAAGCCAAACGAAAGGAGTATACCTCTCCCGAGACCAGGGGACAGCCAATGATGAGGTAATCGGCTCTTGTGTTTCTGCGGGGGACTTGGCCAAATTGGCGACCTTGTCAACGGCACCTTTAGGGATTACTGGATCCAGGCTTGCAGAGGGCATCAGTACTTCCTCGACTCCCCCAATAGAAGTGTCATCAGTCTGCAAAGGAGGTGGTTAGCCGATGCAAGCAGCAATGGATTAGCATGAAAGATGAGCCGGGGAGAGTATGGAGGGTAATTACATTTGAAGCCTCTTGGTTTGATGAAGGGGCTCGCGGTTCCTTTCGAGTCCTCTTGGTGCATCGGCTCTTTGGGCGTAGACCGCCTTGCCCCGCTTTGATTGGAGCTTGGGGGACAACAGGTTCGAGAACCGGCCTTTTCCCGGAAGCCGATGGTGGCAAATCTGGCTGGCTCTTCGTGGTGATTTTCCCAGAGTTACCTGAGCTCGAATCCCCTCGACTGGATTGTGTTTCCTCGCTGGAGTTGTCTTCGGTGGAGGCCTATAAAAGAAGAGTTAGTAAGCACAAGCATGTTTGCAGAAGCCCATAAGGATAGATGAAATCAGTCAAGGCATGGATCAACGTACGTGCAAGCTCTCTTGATCTGGAGAAGGGCTCCGGCGCTTCAAAGTTTTCCTGACGGCTACTTTCCTCACCGTCGTTCCCGCCTTGGTTGAGGCTCGGGGGGCAGCTGGCCCGGGAGATAGTTTGCTCTTGGAAGCCGATTTTGGTGAGATCGGCTGGCTCTGCATCAATACCTTTTTCAAAGGTGGCGAGCTTTTGCAGAAGAGGACCACAGGAGCCGGTGGAAAGAATTCAAAGGGGGAGCCGTCATCATGTGTAGGTTCTGGACCATCTTGTTGCTGCAAGGAGACAGAGCAAGGTTATAAAAATCATTGTAAGCCACTTCAAGAAAATTTGCGAGTGGTAGTACCGTTCTGCGGGAATATTGTATTCAGCATCGAGTTGTTTCAGCAACGGTCCCAGAGCTCTCCTGAAGGCATGAGTTTTCCACATTGACCACCAGGTCTCAAAACCATCGGTCGACGAGGTGAAAGAGAGGTTGTTAGGGATTGGGATGGCTAGAGCATCAAAGAAAGAGTAACACCTCTGACCGGTGAGGAGATCGGGCAAATCAGCTCTGCTCTCTGTTAAGTGGTGGAGGAAGAAATGGGGAGACACCTGCCCAAGACCAAACCGCCGGGCTGCTACGACCGGCTGATATGACTCATAACCAGGTTTGATTATTCCGTTTGATGTGCTCATGCCAACCGGAAGGAAGCGAGGACGGATCATGGTGGAATACAATTGCCGGCTGCTGGTGTCATCGGCAAAGCTGTCTAGCCTGAAGGAGACTGGATTTTCAAAATTTTCAGATTCTGTGTAAGGAAAAAAGAGAGTATTGTCCAGGCCTTGGAAGAAAATGCTGAACCACTTTGATGCTTCCTTGGGGATCAATTTGCTACCTAGAAGGCTATACAAGGCTTGGCCGTAGCTAGTGCATCGGATCTGCTTCCCGTTAGCATCTGGAAAGGTGCAAGTGGCCAAAAGTGGGAAGTTTGGGATATGGTTCTGGAAATACAGCTCGAGCCCATAGCTGAATAAACCACCAGGGACCTCCGTTTTGACTGTTTGTTGGGAGAATAATTTGACAGACATTAGTTGGAGATATCGATAGACCTCTCCAAGGAACAGTTTGCCGAGGCCAAGCTGGGTGCCTCTGGCAAGTTCATAGGCCAAGGAAAGATAATTCTTGGTCGGAGCAAGTGAAGGGCCACAGAATATGAAGTGTTCCAACCAGAAATTTAGGAAGGCCGTGTGTTCTTTCTCTGTTACAGGGCCTTTATTTTCATATGGCGTCGAAGATAAGCACCCTAGTTTGTGCACTCTGTTTTGGAAGAGAGTTTGAAAGGGACCCTTGGCAGCATAAAAGCAGAGGGGCTGGGAGATGTGACGTCTAGGCCAGTGATCATTACCACATCTAACAGAGTTGGTTTCATGGGGCCGTGGCCAAACATGAAGCAGTTCGCAGCATCGGACCGAAGTAGCCGATGGTTTTTAGAAGGTTTTCATGCTTCTCAAGGGGAGACAATGATAAGGACAGAGCATCGGCTATTCCTGTGGTTTCCCATGTGGATTGGTAAGTTTTGGATACTCTACTATACCAGGAAACCCAATCTTCAGGAGGGTTAGGCCAGGCTCGTAAGCAGTCGGCCCAAGAAGCTATATCTAAATTCTGGTTCACGAAGGGAATCCTATTGGCCTCGCAAGAAATCAGATGGGCAGGACTCTCGGCAGTACGGGGGCCAAGGCAAAGAGAGTTTGGAAGAGAAGGATGCGGCAACAGAATGTCTGATACCTAAAATTAATGGTGGAATAAAGCATTAATTCAGATGTTTGCTATTAGTTCTAACACTATGCTCGGATGGAGAGGGGCAGTTAAGGATTACCTTCAGTCCAGAGACCGTTGCGTTGGCATTGGACGATTCCGCCATCTGATTCGCCGGCGGAGATGAATCTGCGCGGTTGGGGATCTGGGATTCGCGTTGCCGCGAGTTGAATCTGTTCGATGGGAAATTGGAGATCTGAGACGAGGGTCACAAGTTAAAGTTTGAAATTTGGGGAATGACCGCTTGGACCGGTCTAAATGGGTAACTGAGTCTGGCCTTGCTGGCGTTTTTTGGTAAAAGACCGATGCGTTGCTATCGGCTCTTTGTGCGTTGACCTATTTTGACAATCGGGAAAATCAGACGTAGACGCATTCTTCATTGATTAAAAGAGGGTTTTTACAATAAGATCCGATTGCTCACAAAAGGAAGATCTGCCACCTAATGTACTACTACTAGCCCTATTCTAGTAGTCCCTAATCTAGTGGCCGGCACCGTCGCTGCCGTCGCTGCCCTCGTCGTCGCCGTCCTCGCTGCCGTCGGCGCTGCTGCCGGCGATGTCTTCGCCGCTGCTGCTGAAGCCGTCGGCAGGGGCTTCTTCTTCGTCTTCATCGTCGTCGTCGTCGTCCTCCGACCCGGCGCGGAAGCGCTTCGCCGGCGGGTATTCATCGGAGGAGGTGTCGTCCTCCGCTTCATCCTCCTCGTCGGAGGAGATGTCCTCTCCCCAGGAGAAAGCGTCGTCGTCGCTCTCTTCCTCCAACTCCCCGTCAGCGAGGAACTGGAGGTTGTCCTCCCCGTCGGTCAAGGACTCGTCATCCTCTGACCAGACGGCGAAATCCCAATCCGCCTCGTCCCACTCCAGTGGGGCGAGGGCCTCGTACGCCGCTATCGGGTCGTACTCCGGCGTCGGCTCACGGGAGGGGGAGGATTGGAAGGAGAGACCCGAAGAGGCAGAGGAGGAGTCCATGGTTGCAGAGGAGGGGAGTTTCGATTGCTAATGCAGAGCAAGAGGATGAGGAGGCGAACTGCTCGGATGAGGTTAAATAAAGGGGATATAGTGGGAGATGATTCAATGCTTGGGTAGTTTTCGAGGATACGGTGCCAAAACTGTCAAATCGTGCAATACGGAGAAGTTGAGAAGGCAAGGCATCATGATGGAAGGGCACTGTAGCGGTTCTGCTCTGCAACGCGTAACCCGATGAAGGAAAATAGAGTGGTTTTGGAATTATTATTGCCAAAACCAGGGGGGCATGTGTTATCGCCGGATTTTAGCCAAGCAGAGATGGGCCGTGATTGAGATGGGCTTAGAGGATATGTACATAAAGTGTTTCTGAATCGGCCTCGTGCGAGAGTTTGTGCTAGATTGCCCGTATATATGTACATTATGTAGATCACGTTTTAGTTTAGAATTAAGAGATAGAGTTTGGTTCGTACACAGTTAGGTTTATTCTAAAGATAGAAAGTCTACGGACTATAAATATGTACCTAGGGTTATTGAGAAGGAGGACGATCACGTTCACAACAAACACAACCTAGGCGCATCGCCACCCCTTGTTTCGAGGGTTTCTTCCGGGTAAGCGTCATGCTGCCCAGATCGCATCTCGCGATCTGAGCAGTATCAGTTTATTCGTTGTTTTGTGTTGCTCGTACTGAAGCCTTGTTGATGGCGAGCAATACCGTTATCATAGATGTTTTGGGGCTAACATCGATACTTTTCTGATATGTTAGCTTAGTTATGCTGCCCCTAAATATCTAGCTGCCTTTGCACCTATCTTGGGTGTAAGGGCAGCGTCTTGCTTGGTCTTTATTTAGTAGATTTGATCTGTTATGGTTGTTCCTTGTTCTCCAAGGATTAGTTTGATATCCGCATGGTTAGGCCTTGCAAACAGGTTGAACGATCCAGTAGTACGTAAGGTATGGTTTGCCGATCCTAGAGGGATTGTTTCGGGAATCGACTTTGTGTTGGTTTTTAGGCCTCTTTTAGGACTAGTTTTCTATTATCTTTCGTATCTGCCAGGCTCAACTATGTGTAGGATGTTCCGATTATGCGGTGAAAGCCCTAGACTGTCGTAGATTAATTTAACTTGGTATTGATAAAGCAGGATCCCCATGTTGTCGTAGATCCAATACGAACCATGGGTCAATCGGCTCTTTGAGCCGATTCACAGGGTAACCTGAGAGCCGATCGAGGCTCAGATTTAATGTTTACGTGTCTGCCATGCAGGAAACTAATTGAAGCAATCCATCACCTTCCCGACTAGGTATAGGTCGGTGGCACGCCCTCGCAACATGCCCGAGACGTGTGCCGGAGTTTGCGGGCCGTCGCCCGAGGGACCAGGGCCCACCAGCAGTTCTGGGAGCCTCCCGGCTCTTCGTGTTGCTCGTCGCTGCTCGCCGGTGGGTTTTAGCAGACAACACTACTTCTACAACAAAGCGTGCAAAATTGCCTGAAACTGCTGAAACTGTTTGTGATAAAAGTGCTGAAATTTTTCAAAGTGTTGGGGACAATGATCCCATTGCTTTAGATCATAATGGTTTTGATTTTGATAATTGTCATATTTCTGAAGTTATTAAGTTCTTGCAAAAATTTGCTAGAAGTCCTAATGCTAGTGCTATAAACTTTTCCTTTACAAAACATATTACAAATGTTAAAACTTGAAGCTTCTATCCCTAGGAAGTTGGAAGGTGGTTGGGAGCCCATCATTAAAATGAAGGTCAATTATTTTAATTGTAATGCTTTATATGATCTTGGTGCAAGTATTTCTGTATTGCCTAAGAAACTTTATGATATGCTTGACTTGCCACCTTTGGAATGTTGTTATTTGGATGTTAATCTTGCTGATAATTCTATAAAGAAACCTTTGGGGAGAATTGACAATATTCACATTACGGTTAACCATAACCTTTTCCCCGTTGATTTTGTTATTTTGGATATTGAATGCAATGCATCTTGTCCTATCGTTTTGGGAAGACCCAGACCCTTTCTTCGAACCATTGGTGCTATTATTGATATGAAAGAAGGAAATATTAAATATCAATTCCCTCTTAAGAAAGGTATGGAACATTTCCCTAGAAAGAGAATGAAGATGCCTTTTGATTCTATTATTAGAACAAATTATGATGTTGATGCTTCTTCTCTTGATGTTACTTGATTTCCACTTTCTGCGCCTAGCTGAAAGGCGTTAAAGAAAAGCGCTTATGGGAGACAACCTATTATTTTATTTCTGCAATTTTTGTTTTATATTTGAGTCAAGGTGTTTGTTACTACTGTAGCAATACCTTTGTATCTTTATTTTATTGCATTGTTGTGCCAAGTAAAGTCTTTGATAGAAAGTTGATACTAGATTTGGATTTCTGCGCAGAAACAAATTTTTAGCTGTCACGAATTTGAGTTGTTCTCTCTGTAGAAAAATCTAAAAATCTTGAAAAAATTCATGAGTAATCCTCAGATATCTACGCAACTTTCATTCAATTGGAGCTTTTCCATCTGAGCATGTTAAGTGCCTCGAAAAAATTCGTCTTTAAGAACTGTTCCGTTTTGACAGATTCTGCCTTTTATTTCGCATTGCCTCTTTTACTGTGTTTGAGTGGATTTCTTTGCTCCATTAAATTTCAGTAACCTTGGGTAATGTTCAGAAGTGTTGGGAATGATTGTGTCCTTGCTGAACATGTGAATATTTGATTATGCACTAACCCTCTAATGAGATTTCTTTGAGTCTGGTGTGAAGGAAGTTTTCAAGGATCAAGAGAGGAGGATGATATAATATGATCAAGAAGAGTGAAAAGTCTAAGCTTGGGGATGCCCCCGTGGTTCATCCCTGCATATTTCGAGAAGACTCAAGCGTCTAAGCTTGGGGATGCCCAAGGCATCCCCTTCTTCATCAACAACTTATCAGGTCACCTCTAGTGAAACTATATTTTAATTCCGTCACATCTTATGTGTTTTATTTGGAGCGTCCGTGTGCTTTTGTTTTCGTTTTGTTATCTTCATTCTCTGAATAAATCGGATCCTAACATCCTTGTGTGGGAGAGAGACACGCTCCACTTTTTCATTTGAACACTGGTGTTCTTCGTTTTACTTTTAATGTTCATGGCAAAAGCTGAAAGCCGCTGCGTTTATTGCTATTTGGTTGGAAACAGAAAATGCTTCATGTGGTAATTGGTATATTGTCTTGAATAATTTTATACTTGGCAATTGTTTTGAGCTCTCAAGTAGATCATGTTTAAGCTCTTGCATCATGTAGTTTAAACCTATTAGTGGAGAACTACCGTAGAGCTTGTTGAAATTTGGTTTGCATGATTGGTCTCTCTAAGGTCTAGATATTTTCTCGGTAAAAGTGTTTGAGCAACAAGGAAGACAGTGTAGAGTCTTATAATGCTTGCAATATGTTCTTATGTAAGTTTGGCTGTACCGGTTTATACTTGTGTTTGCTTCAAACAACCTTGCTAGCCAAAGCCTTGTACTGAGAGGGAATGCTTCTCGTGCATCCAAAACTTTGAGCCAAAACCTATGCCATTTGTGTCAACCATAACTACCTACTATGTGATATTTTTCTGCCATTCCAAGTAAATACTTCATGTGCTACCTTTAAACAATTCAAAACTTTATTACTTCTTATTTGTGTTAATGTTTCATAGCTCATGAGGAAGTATGTGATGTTTTATCTTTCAATCTTATTGGGCAGACTTTCACCAATGGACTAGTGGCACATTCGCTTATCTAATAATTTTGCAAAAAGAGCTGGCAACGGGGTGCCCAGCCGCAATTAATTAACTTTCATTAATAATTCTCTTCACATGTTTTGCCCTGATTTATCAGTAAGCAACTTAATTTTGCAATAGACACTCCTCCATGGTATGTGAAATGTTGGAAGGCACCCGAGGATTCGGTTAGCCATGGCTTGTGAAAATAAAAGGTTGGGAGGAGTGTCATCTATAAATAAAACTAAAATACATGTGTAAAGAAAAGAGAAGAGGGATGATCTACCTTGCTGGTAGAGATAACGTTCTTCATGGGAGCCGCTCTTTGAAAGTCTGTTTGACAAGGGGGTTAGAGTGCCCACTACCATTCGTTGACAACAACAAACACCTCTCAAAACTTTATTTTTATGCTCTCTTTATGATTTTAAAACTTGAAAAGCTCTAGCACATGATTTAATCCATGCTTCCCTTTGCGAAGGGCCTTTCTTTTACTTTATGTTGAGTCAGTTTACCTACTTCTTTCTATCTTAGAAGCAAACACTTGTGTCAACTGTGTGCATTGATTCTTACATGCTTGCTTATTGCACTCATCATATTACTTTGTGTTGACAATTATCCATGAGATATACATGTTGAAAGTTGAAAGCAATTGCTGAAACTTAAATCTTCCTTTGTGTTGCTTCAAAACCTTTTATTAAGAATCTATTGCTTTATGAGTTAACTCTTATGCAAGACTTTTTGATGCTTGTCTTGAAAGTACTATCCATGAAAAGTTTTTGCTATATGATTCATTTGTTTAGTCACTATCTTTTTGTTAGTAAACTATAGGCCATTGCTTTGAGTCACTTCATTCATCTCATATGCTCTACAATAGTATTGATCAAGATTATGTTGGTAGAATGTCACTTCAGAAATTATTCTTTTTATCGTTTACCTACTCGAGGGCGAGTAGGAACTAAGCTTGGGGATGCTTGATACGTCTCCAATGTATCTATAATTTCTTATGTTCCATGCTAGTTTTATGACAATACCTACATGTTTTATTCACACTTTATAATGTTTTTATGCATTTTCCGGGACTAACCTATTAACAAGATGCCACTGTGCCGCTCTCGTTTTCTGCTGTTTTTGATTTCAGAAAAGTTAGTTTACAAATATTCTCGGAATTGGACGAAACAAAAGCCCACGGCCCTATTTTCCACGGAGTGTTCCAGAAGTCCGAAGAAGAGTCGAGGAAGGTCAGCAGGGGGCCCACACCATATGGCGGCGCGGCAGTGGGGCCCCCCGCGCCGACCTGTGGGGAGGGAGCCCCCTGGCTCCCCCGACGCTGCCCCTTCGCCTATTTATTCCTTCGTCTCCGAAAACCCTAGTACCGAGAGCCAAAATACGAGAAAAGTTCCAGAGACGCCGCCGCCTTCAACCCCATCTCGGGGGGTTCTGAAGATCTCCTCAGGCACCCTGCCGGAGAGGGGAATCATCACCGGAGGGCTCTACATCACCATGCCCGCCTCCGGACTGATGCGTGAGTAGTTCATCCTTGGACTATGGGTCCATAGGAGTAGCTAGATGGTTGTCTTCTCCTATTATGCCATCATGTTTAGATCTTGTGAGCTGCCTATCATGATCAAGATCATCTTATTGTAATGCTACATGTTGTGTTTGTTGGGATCCGATGAATATGGAATACTATGTCAAGTTGATTATTGATCTATCATATATGTTATTTATGATCTTGCATGCTCTCCGTTGCTAGTAGAGGCTCGGCCAAGTTGATACTTGTAACTCCAAGAGGGGGTATTTATGCTCGATAGTGGGTTCATGCCTCCATTGAATCTGGGACAGTGACGTAAAGTTCTAAGGTTGTGGATGTGCTGTTGCCACTAGGGATAAAACATCAATGCTTTGTCTAACGATATTTATATTGTTTACATTACGCACAGTACTTAATGCAATTGTCTGTTGTTTGCAACTTAATACTGGAAGGGGTGCGGATGCTAACCCGAAGGTGGACTTTTTAGGCATAGATGCATGCTGGATGGCGGTCTATGTTCTTTGTCGTAATGCCCTAAGTAAATCTCATAGTAGTCATCATGATATGTATGTGCATTGTTATGCCCTCTCTATTTGTCAATTGCCCAACTATAATTTGTTCACCCAACATGTTATTTATCTTATTGGAGAGACACAACTAGTGAATTGTGGACCCCGGTCCATTCTTTTACATCTGAAATACAACCTACTGCAATCATTATTCTCTTTTGTTTTCTGCAAGCAAACATCATTTTCCACACCATACGTTTAATCCTTTGTTTTCAGCAAGCCGGTGAGATTGACAACCTCACTGTTAAGTTGGGGCAAAGTATTTTGATTGTGTTGTGCAGGTTCCACATTGGGACCGGAATCCCTGGTGTTGCGCCGCACTACACTCCTTCACCAACAACCTTCACGTGGTCTTCATCTCCTATTGGTTCGATAACCTTGGTTTCTTAATGAGGGAAAACTCGCTGCTGTACTCATCATACCTTCCTCTTGGGGTTCCCAACGGACGTGTGCTTTACCGTCACAAGCAGAGTTCTCCATCGAAGCCACAAAGAGGACATGGGCTCCAAGGTTTTCTCCCTACTTGGACCAATCACAATGGCCGGAGTATCATGGAGTGGAAGTTTGGCCAGAACCGGAATGGAAGGTTGTGAAACGTGGAAGAAGAAAGACAAAGAGGTATCACAGAGATATGGATATATGGGGTCATTCGGGAAACAAGTTATTCCAAGAGGCTCGCGAGAAAACTAATTGTGGATCATGCAATAGTAAGGGGCACAATAAAAGGAAATGTACATCCAGCAAAAAATCAAAGGGCAATGATGCTAGCACAAGCCAAGCGTCAAGTAGCCAACAAGCTTCAAACCAACCTCCAAGTCAACAAACCCCAAGCCAACAAACCCCAAGCCAACAAACTCCAAGCCAACAAGCTCCAAGCCAACAAGCTCCAAGCCAACAAACCCCACGGCAATAAGCTCCAAGGCAATAAGCTCCAAGCCAACAAGGTCCAAGCCAACAAGTTCCAAGCCAACAAGCTCTAAGGCAACAAGCTCCAAGGCAACCAAGGATTCATGTAGGGCTTAGTAGAGGTCGCCATGGTGGACGTCGGGGTACTAGTATGCTATGATACCTAGCGGGGCCTTATCCGTATGTGTCTCCAATATATTAATTCTATTGTACTTTCTATTTTCCTATTCCGTGACTAACTTTGGTTTTTCAATTTTGTTTTCAGGTATGGCAACTCAACCCACCGAGGGAAAGGGGGCGTGGGAGGGAAATGAGAAGGACGAGTCCGTTTGGGAGGAGGTTGTGAGGACGGTGCGGAAGAGGGACAAGGAAGAACTTGAGAGGAAGAAGAAGGAGGAGGAAGACAATAAGATGGCCGAGCGGGCCCGTATGCAAAGGGAGTATCAGGAATACATATGGCGCGAGAAGAAGAGGAATGAGAAGATCAAGGCCGAACGGGACCGTCTATGGAGGGAAAAATTCCAGAAGAACTGGCAACTTGCTCAAATAGCGAGGGAGAGGGCCGATAGAATGCACCTAGAGGAGGTGGCTAGGGAGGCTGAGCGCATCAAGGAGGAAAGAGCTCAAGCGGAAGCTGCAAAGACGGAGGAGCGCCACCATTTCTTTGACTCGGTGGTTCAGTTGGCTCGTGACATAAGGGAGAAGAAAGAATTGGCTGAAGAATCTAAGAAGAAGAAGGCGAGGGGGGAGGGAGCCTTTGCCACGCAGTGATGTCCCTTTGGCTATGTTCTTGTTGTCGAACCTTTATGTTGTCGAACCATGATGTTGTGTGAACCTTGATCTTCTCGAACCTTCATGATGTTGTACCTTATTGTAATTGGAACCTTGATGTCGTCGAACCTTATGTGTTATTTGAACCACTATGTTGTGTCCTACATGTTCTGTGCAATGTTGTGTTCAAAACTGTTGGAATATGGTAGAATTTTTCATGGTTTAGCACAAGTCAATGTGTGGCGCCCATGGCATAGGCGCCACACTGCATTGTGGCGCCCATGGCTTCGCCGCCACACATGCCAACTTATATCAACTTACATGTCGAAAACATCCAGGGGCTCCGGACGCTTAGTCCTTAGCCGTTTTGGCGACCCTGTTTGTGTGGCGCCCGTGGCATCGGCGCCACATAGTGAAGTGTGGCGCCCTTGGCGTCGGCGCCACACAAACAGGGTCGCCAAAACGGCTAAGTCCCTAGAGAATTGTCTTACAGTATGTTTTGTGCAATCATAAGTGGACGTGTGGCGCCCTTCCCACGGGCGGGCGGCGCCACACATCCTGCCACGTCAGTTTCGAGCACACCTCGACGTCGAGTGCGCCACGTCGGATGGGAGTGTATGGCCACATGTTACGTCTAGATATCATGATGATGTAGCATGTGGCAGTGACGTGACGAGACTAGTCTAAGTTATTCCTCACTTGTTGCTAGCGTAGATCAAGACCCGTCAAAAACTATACGAACAAGGTTAAATACGACTTACTATAAGTGAGTGGTCGTATGAGCCACCCACTTTATAATAGAGTAAGTTAAATAGAAAATCAGACTTTTTTTTACATTGGAGTTTCGTTTTTCTTTGTTCTCAGAAATATCCATTAGTAAAATAAAGAATCAGGCAACACATGCATGCATGCCATGCATGTATGTATGTTGTTCGGACGTAGTTTCGTTTTCTCAGAATATTACTAATATGGAGTCTCTCCATTAGTAAAAAATTCTGATTTTTTTTTTTGGAGATTTTAAAAACGGCACCGCTCACTATTTTAGATCTCGAGTCATTAGTAATGTAAAACCTGTTTGAAGAGAGAAGGTAATGTAGTGGTGCTGCTTTCATCCTAGAACTAAAACGACATGGGTCCTGCTGAGGGTTTTGTTCCTATTTCACATCGCCGCCTTCTATTGTGATCAAGACTTGTTGCTTGCATTATCGTGGGTGTGTGTTATATCGTGACCTTCTAGCTACTGGCATGCAAAACATGATCGAGTAGTACATAACTGTCTGGAAGCATGTAGTTTGTGGTATGAATAAAGTTTACTTTGATCACCTTATCAAGTCATGAATGTTGTTGCCTTGAGTCGTGCTTGGGTGCTTGACATATGTTTAATCAGTATTATTGGTGAAATCAGAAATATAAATAGATGCTCTTCTGACTTATTGAGATTTGGAGTAATTTTCCTAGATTTTAGCATAACGTTTGTAGTGTTAAATCGGGCCCTCTAAAAATATTTAGAGGCAATGGTTCTCCCTTTCTAGTCAGACTAGGAAATTTGCCCGTGCGTTGCTACGGTTATTTTATTAAATAACTTTTGATGCAAGGCATATTTTTTACATACTAAGCTGCCACTCAAAGAACATATGCCAAACCGCTCTTAAACAAATTATTTATAGTAAAATTGGGTTTAGAATACAATTTCTTGAGTTTGTTCTACTCAGACTAAGCATTGGCCAAAAAATATAAACAAACTTTGAATAGAGGATAAAATATTATAATATTGTTTCTTGTTGTTTATATCAAACACTTTTGAAAATTTATAATTCTCATATATTCTTTGATAGGAATAATATAAATATAAACAAAGAAAAAAGACGAAATTCTCAAACAATTAACTAAATATTTTATTTCTAAGCTTTTTGGTTCGTTATGATAGCGTAAAACTTAAAATTTGAGATAGAGGTCACTCGATCATGAACTAACGAATCGGATGAGATGTGCGATCCCCACCATTCACTTAGGCAAAATGGTTCATCCTTTTTAGTGCAGACATCAAAAATATTGCCCGTACAAATACGTATTTAAGACCTGTGCAATAGCGGAGATAGCATTATCTTCGAGCCTTTGCAGTTTAGGCACGGCCATGTCAATTATAGTTTGCTCTAAGTAACTCTTAGTTGAGCACTAGTAGAAAAACCCCCCTTTAGTACCGGTTCCAAAGGGCATTTAGTACCGGTTTTAGAACCGGTACTAATTATCCGGTACTAAAAGCCTCTCACCTTTAGTACCGGTTCCTTACGAACCGGTACTAAAGGTGCCTCCACGTGGGCACGGAGGAACCCGTGGGGCTGGAGACCTTTGGTACCGGTTCGTAACACGAACCGGTATTAAAGCCTATTTCGTTTAATTTTTTTTTCATTTTTTCTAATTATTTTTCACACCCTTTTTTTCACGGCCTCTTTTTTTTTTATTTTTTTTCAGAATTAGTAGTATTTCCGTTAGTCTCTAACTACACTTAATCTCTAGTCAAATTACTTACCCGTAGTCAAATTTCCCGGTCGGTCACCCATCCTCACACTACTCCCGCACTAGGACGCTTAACTTTCAAGTTCCATCCCGTTCCACTTCCAAGTGCTTCGCGCGCATGTATGTGTAGTAGTATCATATCAATCCTATTAACATGTTGGTCGATGTCACACTTTTTATCGTTTGAATTCCAAATAATTCTTTTAATAAACAAAAGTAATGATGTAATAATAATGTTGCATAAATAAATAAAATTAACTTTTTAAATTTTTATTATTTTTAATTATTTTTAAAACATCAATATTTTTTGCAAAACCTAAAATTTGAAATAATTTGATAAAAGTAATAGTAATATGTTAGGACTCAAAAAATCTTATAATTAATATTTTTATTTTAAAAAAATAAAAATATATAAAATTCTAAATTTCTGGAAAAAAAAACTAAAATCTTCCTGCTTTCATATTTTCATTTGGAATTTTGAGAAACTAAAAATTGGCTAACCGGGTAAACCCGGTGAAATCGGATGTAACTTTTTCCCAGGATTTTTTTGATATATTATACATTTTTTTTCGACGTCGTATGCAAAAGTTATTGCGGTTTTACCATTTTTCAAAACTTTTTTGCAAAAAAAGTGAAAATTCAAATTTGTTAATTTTCCCTAATAGTAGGTTGCATAACATACAAGAATCTGAAAACATTTTATTTTTTGAATTTTCTTTTCTATTTTACAGTGTCAAAAAAGGCGATCCACGGCGGGAGGGGGGGGGGGGTGGAGCTGCGTGGGGGAGCAGAAAAACCTTTAGTACCGGTTCGTGTCACGAACCGGTACTAAAGGTCTACCCTTTTGTACCGGTTCGTGTCACGAACCGGTACTAAAAGTTTTTCAGCTGACGAAAACCCTTTAGTACCGGTTCGTGTCACGAACCGGTATTAAAGGTCCTTACGAACCGGTACTAAAGATCTGGGCAGTGCAACCAGTACTAATGCACCCTTTAGTACCGGTTCGTAAGGGAACCGGTATTTATGGCTTAGATGGATGAGAGGTTTTCTACTAGTGGAGCTACACCTTTCATCTATATTGAGTGTCTTGGGTCCAAGGGAGCAGATGTTTCCGTACAAGGAATTCCCCGCAGGTTCTTCTTTTTGAGGAAGATGATTACCCTGGCTTTCAGAGCTTTGGTGTCACGTTGTAGCTGATCCATGATTTTAAAGGGTAGTAAATCTTTATATTTTGTTTTTAAAGCAAGTATGACATACCAAGACGTATAGGAAATAGCAATAGCACTATGCTGCTTGAAGCAGCAGTTAAACAAAATAAAATCTAACGATCAGACAGCGCACCACCTCGCTGGAACCAACCCTTCTCTCTCCTGACATTTTATATTCCATATCTATGCTGTAGAGTACATCTTCTTGCACAGAACGTATCCCGGATCATCTTTCCTCTCAAAGTTTCCTCGAATCTCGTCTTTAAATTAAAATCGGTAGAAAAATTCAGCAACCCTCCAAATCTCTAATCTCGATATGTACCAGTTCTCAACATCACCCGCCGCCTCTCAGGCTGCGCGCAACCGTGCCTGCCTGCGTCCTTTCCACCTCGGCCTCCAGTACGGTATGCGATGCAGCCGTGCCCGCCTTCGCCTTCTCCCGTCGACTTGAACATCTCATCCGCGGCGCCTGGACGCAGTTCTCTCCGCGTGTGTCCCACGCCACTGCCTGCTGCCGGTCGACGAGCGCCACCTCGACGGCCCATGCCCTAAGCTCCTCCTCCACATCGGCCCGCCTCTCTCCCTTCGGCACACAACGCCCAGGTCCCCGTCTTCGGCAGCTCCGCGCCGTCGCATCGTATTGCCTACGCCCCATCGCGCGCCTCGTCCGCTTCCTGGCCTCCACCGTCGTACTCGTCGTGGCAGACCGCCCGTAATAGCATTGGGGATTTTGGGAAGAACAGGGAAGACGAGTTTGACGAGGGCGGTCAACGTGCGAGCGAAGCGTTTTTCACTTATCGGTGGCAGTGCTGTAATTTGGATGAAAGTCAGGGGTAGAAAAAAACGGACGAACAAGAAGCCTTATTTTCTTTATTATTAGGTATAGATATAGATAGATTAGATTTCATTTCACTTTTTTTTGGATATTATTCTGCGCACAAATATGACTCACAAAAAGGCGTTGTAATTTGAGTCGTTTTTATCATTCTTCCAAAAATATGAAAATTACTCCAAAGACACTCAAATTTGAATTTAGATAATTGGAGGGTATTTCTAATTTGTCGCTTGTTCTGAAATTTAGTTAGATTGTTGTTAGGAGTTTCTGGAGGGGACACTTCTCTCATGGTGTTATCTATTCCTCTTACACGATTTAATTAAACAAGAAAATTCTTATTTTCTTAATTACTAGTTATACTTGTGTCATACTACTTAGTTACCTCTTCAAAAAAACATTAATGCTAAATCCTTCTGCTACGAGTTATTTTCCCACGAAACCTTATTTACTTACATAGAAAGTAGGGATGTTCATGCTATATTTTATTTTATATTTTTTGACACTTTCGAATTTTCTTTTAGACTATTTTTCAATGATATATTCATATTTACCTATGACCAAAACATCAGCTAGCACTATGTGTCTGCATTTTCTTCGATTCTTTGTTGGCTAATAACGCACATATAATAATAACTATGGCACAGGATGCAGAAACGATTGGACGTGTGCAGACTTTTGCATGCAAAATCGCTGTGGCACGCAGCGACCGGGAGAAGGGAGCGGAGCAGGGCATAAATGGCAGAGGCCCTAGTTCCCAGACCGACCCGACCAACATGCAACAAATCCATTCTCCAGCTCCCCCCTTTCTTCCATTCGCCGTGTGGCCACGTGAGCCTTCATGATCCAGGAGGGAAAAAAGTGTACTGTAGTAACAGGATGAACTTGCTAGGAGGCGCGTGACGGCGATCGAGAAAGCTCAAGGCCGCTCGACGCTGTACAGAGAGGCCACCATGATCATGCAGTGAGTCCGGCCGGTGTCCCGGAGAGAGCGGACGGCCGGCCGGCCCTTGGAAGGTGACGCCCAGGCCACGCACGCTGCTTCCGGAAGAGCTCGGCTTGGAGACGCCCTGATGCAAGAGTCGTTTGGTACAGCGGTAGCCGGTAGGTCACAAATAACTAGGCTGGTTTCTTCGTCATTGTATTCAAGATACAAAACCTGTGATGTACGTAAGTAAAACAAAGGCTTAAACTTTTGCGCGTGCCCGCTTTCTTCGATCGCCACCTGCAAACAGAGCTGATTCCAGCTGCGAATGGCAAATACGTACCACTGCAGGCCAGCAGCGGTCGGTGCTAGCTTACTTTCCGGAAGGAAAGAAAAAAACGCTGGTCTCAGCACTATTTACCCCTTACCGTGCATCAAGGATCGAATTTCACCGACGTTTTTTTTCTTTGGATAGGACAAAGTAAGAAGACGTGCAAGATCTGCGCGTGAAGCAAAGGGCGGTGCCATCAGCCTATATCTGGGTGGTCAGAATTTATGTTGACTAGTCCACTACACCATGTTACATCATCATGACCTCTAAAATCTAGGCTCCTAGATTCTAGAGCTCATGATGATGTAACATGTGACAGTGATCGACGAGACTAGTCTAAGTTACTCCCACTATGACTAGTCTGAATTCTACAGCTCTACATGATGTAACATGTGATAGTGAAGAGACTAATCTTATTAAATAAATTCCTGCACCGCCCACGGGAAAAGAGAAACAATATCACGAGGAGCGAGCTAGCAAGGAAGAGCGAGCTAGCAAGGAAGCAACAGTACTGTACTTAGAGCATCCCCACTCGTTGGCGCTCCCCACGCCCAAATCCGGCGAAATTTTCGTCCGGATTGGAGGAAGATTTGGCGTGGGGAGGAGTAGTTTCCCAGTCGTGTGCTCCCCAAGCGGCGTTTCGGGAAAAAAAGGATGGCTCGGGGAATCCGGACGAAAGAGGAGACACGTGGGCGTGGACGGTTGGTTTAGCTTCATCCGGAGTCCCCGGGAGACCCCCGGAAAACCGAGGATGGCATGGGGAGTCCGGACGAAAATAGGCTCAAATCCGGACCAAAACGAGGAACCGGGGGCCTGACTGGGTCGTTTTTCGCCGTCCGGATGAAAAAAAGTGGCCGTGGGGGACTCTGTGGGGAGACGAGTGGAGATGCTCTTAGCCAGCCAGGTTCGGCCCAAAGATTTCTCGTCCGCGCGTGGCCGGGGATTTGATTGCTTGATGTTTATAAGAGTCCGGCAAGCTTCACTTGTTGCTAGGTAGACCAAGATCCGTCAAAAACTATACGAACAAGGATAAATACGACTTAAGTGTGTGGTCGTATGAGCCACGCACCTTATAATAGAGTAACTTAAATAGAAAATCAGACTTTCTTACATTTGAGTTTCGTTTTCCTTATTCTCAGAAATATCCATTACTAAAATAGACAATCAGGCAACACATGCATGCATGTTGTTCCGAAGCAGTTTCTTTTTCTCAGAAATATTCATTAGTTAGTACATAAAAAAGGGAGAGACTCGTCCATATTAGTAATATTCATTACCCAAATTCAAGCCGAAAGATTAATTGTGTGCAGATTTTTGCATGCAAAATAGCTGTCGCCTTTTTTTCGAAACTATGTACTTTTTTAGCTCGAGCTACACATAGGTCACATTTTTTTCAAAACAAAAAATGATCCTCTTAAATTGCAAAAATTCTAGAAAACAATTCTAAATATTGCAAAATCTCAATTCGAAATACATAGTATTCTAGGCTACAAAAAAAGTCTGATAAATTTTGGAGATTTATAAAACGGCAACGCTCACTATTTTAGATCTACATTTTTTGTTAATTTTGCACATATCAAAATACATGGTATTTCACACTGATTTTTGGCACACTAGTAGAATA
The DNA here is from genome assembly GCF_022539505.1 of Lolium rigidum. Lineage (NCBI taxonomy): Eukaryota > Viridiplantae > Streptophyta > Magnoliopsida > Poales > Poaceae > Lolium > Lolium rigidum. Next base: position 31,496,118 of record NC_061513.1, on the reverse strand, counting down.
ATTCATTGTTAAAGTGCAGAATTTTGTGTTGAAATTTTCAGAAACTTTAAAAATATGTCTTTTGATTTGGCAAAACACAAGGTATGTGTAGCTCGAGCTATACTTTGAATTTTCGGTTAGAGGTTTTTCAGTTTAGTCCCAGGAAAATCGGGCCACTCCCTTGCAGGTGTCCATCCAGAGTTAATGGAGTATCTCAGTTTTCCACGAGAGAGAGCGGGGGAGAGAGAAAGGGTGGTGGGCGAGAGCTGTAAACCGTAGCCCAAGCCGGCTTCTATATATAGTGGCCTTTGAGCACGCGGGACAGTCGACCTACTCGTTTGTCGAAAGCTCCCTCTCTCTCTCTCCCATCTATTCCCGCTTACACATCCTCCTATACCTAGCTTTCTCCGGGGATGGCCGGCAAGAGGAAGTACACGACGCCGGCGTCGACGGACGGCCGGCGGGGCCGCAGGTCGAAGGCGGTGCCTCTTGCCATAGAGGCGCCGCCCCCTACGGCGTCCAGCGCGATGGTGGCGTATGAAGAGGTGATGATGCTGCGCGACTCCTACGTGCCGAAGAAGTTGCTGCGGTGCGAGAGCTGCCATGGCTATCTGACGCCCACCAGTTACCGGGTAAACATTACAAAAAAAGCAACTAACCAAAATATGCATTCCAGCTCCATCATTCCATGCATGCGCCCCGCTAGATTGATTGATTCTTACGTTTTTTTTTAATTGTATCGCGTCGATCCAGTGCTCCGGTCTGCATAAGCACATCGTGTGCAGCGGCAGCAACTGCGGCGGCGAGGGCGGCGGCCAGTGCCCTCTTTGTGCCTTCCGCCAGCGCAGCGTCCTTGGAACCGCCGACGACCTGACCGGCCGGTTGAAGTACATCAATGCTGGGTGCCGGTACAGCAAGTACGGGTGCGCCAGCCCCATCGGCTACTTCGACCTCACGGCGCACGAGGCCGCATGCGCGTTCCCGCCTTGCGAATGCCGGGAGTGCGATTTCAAGGGCTCGCCGGCGGATCTCCGAGGCCATTTCACGGAGTCCGGCCAGCACGCCTTCCCCGAGACCAAGATCAAGTACGGCAAGCAGTTTGCCCAGGTCGTCTTCCATTTGCAGGACCAGACACCGGTGTATCACCTATTGGTCGCGGAGGCGGAGGACGGCTGCGTGTTCTTCTTGTCGGTGGTCCGCGACTTGGCGAAGGACGGCAAGCCCTTCCTTGTGAACGTCCTCTGTGTCAGGAACAATGCTGACGCGGGGCCGGACTACATCTCTACCGTCACGGCGACTGGCCCTCTGTGCGAGAAGCTCAGTAAGCCGATACCGATAGAGAGCTGCGCAGCCCCGCTTGATGACCCCAACCCCATGGCACCATGTGTCAATGTGCCTTCATTTTTTCTGCATGGGGACGAGATCCATCTGCAGATCTGCATCAGCAAGAAGGAACGAACCATACCAAAACCAAATAGATGCAGGACCAGGAGCATCAGCAAGATGGTTGCGTAGAACTACTGATTATAGGTTTATCGAATGTGTCTTTTGAATCATCTTATTACCCACCTGCTGAACCACTAGTACTGCTGTAGTAGTAGTTGTAGTAGTAGTAGTAGTATGTTTGGAAAGTGGTCCGGTGTTGCCATTCCTATGCATAACTGGATGATGCAGCTCAGCTCAGCAGCGGTGTAAGAAAACTGTTGTTTGTGGGATCCTTTAGCCTATTTCCAAGCCAGGAATTAATGTTGCATGTTTCCTACTTAAACTGGCTGTTTCTCTTTCTTTTTTATGTCTGAATTATTATGTAAGTACTATGGTTTCTGTATGTGAAAAAGGAGGCTTTGCTAGCTTCGTCTTCTGCAAAACAAATTGTGTGTAAAGTTTCATCACACTAGTTTTATCTACATTCCAGCTAACCGGCATAATTTACACTGCTGATAACGCATATGCCATGCCCTGCCAACTCATATAATCTCACATTTACATGATAGGCCCTGGTTAATTTACAGCTATATCTCGATTGTGGGCATCTGTTATCTGTAACAACCAGCGCAAGAAGTCCAGCACTCAAGAGCCATGCATGCATGTTGTCCTCTTCGTTTTCAGGCGACCTGTTGACTCTGCAGAATCGACTTGCACCGAGTTAACCATTATGCATGCTGTACTTAACCTTTAGTAGGTTGGCTCTGGTCTGTTAGTGTCCATCTCATATTGGATATTTCTGAGCATATACACAATAATTTAAACTGTATATTTTTCTCATTCAGGCACAATAACTTTATGAGTATTTAGAAAAAACTTGTTGTACCTGAAAACGATTCACGATTATAACATGCCAAGTTTGCCACAAAACCCTAAACTACAAACACTAAATCTAACTATATCGAACAAAATCCTAACCCTAACCTACAAATTGTAAACCTGTTCAACATAACATAAAAAACCATACATCTCACTCAAAATGCAGGTTCTAGGGTAGCAAATATTTTTTTGTGAAACCCAACGAAAATGCAAGATTTTGCTTGGATAAAAAAGGAGAGCAGCTCAGGTTTCTTCTACACACAAATCCTTTAGTCCGCTATTGGTGCCTTAGTTGTATATTTATGTCATATTGTAAGCTTCTCTGAGCCCTGCTCACTAATTTAAATTTTATGTTTTTAAAATTATAAACATGCACGATATGTTCTATGAGTATTCAAACAAAATGCATGGTGTACTGAAAAATATTCATGTTTATGTCATAGTAAGTTTGCTACAAAACCCTAACCTACAAGCACCAAACCTAACTAGATCGAAAAAACACAAACCTACACATTGTAGACCTAATGCTTCATAACCATTATACTAATCACCATTGTTTATTATAACAAATAAAACATAGTTTTCTCTCAAAATATATGTTCTAGGTTTGCAATTTTTTTAAAGAAATCAAACCAAATCGTGAAAATTTGATTGGACAAAAAACAAACAGAAGAGGAACACAACGATCCTACAAAGTTGATGGTGTCACCGTCTTATCCAATGGTGTATAAAGTGTCAAGAATCTTGTTGCACAATGTTGTACTCTCATCCTCTACAAATTCCATCTTCACGCTCATGTACCAGAGTGGGCATGTACCACTAGTATAGAAAAAAACATGTAGGTGAATTTCTGTTAGTGGCGCCTAACAAAAATTCAACGCCGTCGGTAATCGATGAAATACCAGAACCGCACCCAAATATCCCCACATTATCTTACTAATAATGGTATTCTAGAAACCAAGGACGCCACCAATAGGTAGGACCCACGTAGCCTGAAGGTAGTTCTTGTAGGGATTCATAGCATAGAAAACAAAAAATTCCCACGATGCAATAGATAAACGGACCAAGATCTAATCAAGGAGATGGATGTAACGATGTTGTAACTTGGATTTGCGTAGTGTTGCAAACGACGCGGAAGCGTTTATTGGAAAGTGTCGATGCAGATGTTCACGATCCAAAGAACTTGTTGATTTAACACGATCAATCCGTCGCTTGATGCGGAGGCTCCGAGGGGATGCACACATACGGTTTGAAGGCGTCGGGTCCTTATTATTCCGGCAAGATCGGAGTCGAGGTTGAGATTGGTTTGGTGGCACGAAGGCGTTACGACAAACTTGGCGAAATTTCGGCAGGGCTTCGCTCATACGGTTGACGGAGTTCACCGCAACCCTAGGTCTTCCGAGGTGGTCCGATGATCACCAACGGCGATGGACAATGGCACCGGCGATGGTGGCCGAAGGCGGCGGGTTGGCAGCGGCGGCCCGTGCTTGGGGCTGCAGAAGCTCTCGTGTGATTGAGTGCCTTTAGGTGCAGCCCTACCCCCATTTCTATAGTAGTCAAGCACCGGGGAGAGTAGGAATCCTAATCCTTGCCTTGCTCGGGTTTTGACCTCCAATTTGACCAAATAGGAACCAATTAGGAAAGTGCCAATATGAGGAGGAGGACCCCGCTCCTCCCCTCCAATCCAAGTGAAGGGAGCGGGAGCTTCCCTCCTCCACCCGGCCAGCCGGTCGGCCCATGTCATGTGGGGCCCACTTGGCCCTAGGGCTAGGTGGGTCCATCCTTTTGGAACATTCTAGACCCCACTAATTTTTTTTGAACCATTCGGATACTTCCCATATACGTTCCTATAGGTTTGACACCCTTCCAAATCAAACCATGATATTCCCAAAACCATTCGGACTCAAAAAACTTCACACTCTACATCTCATAACCCTAGCGATGTTGTACCTTAAGTGTGTGACCACAAACATGCATTCATGACTATCACCATAGTCAATAGTTAATAGCAGGAGTAAATAATCTAGTTTACATTTGGTAATAATTTAACACCCATAGATTTCATGTTTTGCCCGTGGAAGAGGTTTAGCTGACAGGTTTGCAACATTCAGGTCTGTGTGTACATGCAAATCCCTATTTCTTCTACTTCGACATAATCACCTAAGATGTGAAAGCGTCGCTTAATATGCTTGGAGTTCTTGTGAGACCGTGGTTCCCGCGGGTTGGCAATTGCGCCAGTGTTGTCACAATAGACCACCATCGGATCCAACACTCTAGGGACCACACCAAAATCTGTGACAAACTTCTTAATCCACACTTCTTTTTGTGCCACTTTGGACGCAGCTACATACTCCGATTTAGTCGCATATGCCGCAACAATGCTCCACTTAGAGCTTTCCCATCCCACAGTTGCACCGTTCAAAATAAATAAAAACCTAGATTGAGATTTTGAATCATCGAGGTCGGTGTTGAAACTTGAACCGACATATCCATTTACTACCAACTCTTCATCACCAACATATACAAGCAACATATCTTTAGACTCTTAAGGTACTTAAGAATGTTCTTAAGTGCGGTCCAATGTTCCAGACTAGGATCACTCTGGTACCTGATCGTCCAACTGTGAGCATTGGACATCCGGTCTAATACATAACATTGCGTACATGATAGAGATGTGGCCGAGGTACAGGGGATCTAAGACATCTTCTCTCTTTCATCACCAGTTGCATGGGATTGAGATTTAGTCAAAGCCTTGCCCTGTAACATGGGTAAGAACTCTTTCTTAGCCATTCTTAGCCTGATCCATCTTGAACTTCTTCAAAATCTTACCAATATATGTACTTTGACTAAGAGCTATTGTGCATCGAGATCTACCATGTATAACCTTGATGCCCAGTATGTATGACGCTTCACCTAGGCCCTTCATTAAAAATCTGGTACTCAAATATAACTTCACACTTCTTAGCAACTCAACATTGTTCCCGATAATTAATATGTCATCCACATATAGTATCAAAAGTGAAATAAAGGTCCCACTCACTTTCTTGTCAATGCAGGCTTCTCCGTAGGTTTGGACAAATCCAAATTCTTTGATCAGTCCATCAAAACAAAGATGCCAGCTCAGGGATGCTTGCTTTAATCTATAGATGCATCTTCAAAGCTTGCATATTTTATTTGCATCATTATGATCTTCAAAACCTTGGACTTGTACCATATACAACTCTTTCTAAAAAAATCTGTTAAGAAACGCCGTTTTGACATCCAATTGTAATATCTCATATTAAAATATGCAACAATAGCTAATAGAATCCTAACGGACTTAAGCATCGTTGGAGAGAAGGTCTCGTCGTAGTTGACTCCTTGAAATTTTCGGAACCCCTTCATGACTAATTTTGCTTTGTGAACGGTGATATTAGAGCATCTTCACCAGCGTGCTCCATAGCGGCCCCGATAGCGTTTTGGGGGCCGGTGTGGTTTTTGGGCTCGCACCGGCGCGCCCCAAAAGGCACCGGCTAGTTTTTGAGCCTATAAGTGCCGGAAACCCCCGTGTCGGCCCCTTCATAGAGGGCGCGGATCGGGCACGCCGGCGCCTCGCGGCATGTCAGAAAACGCGCATGGGCTCTTCCTGGTAGCCAGACGCACAACTTTTCCCACCTCCTACCCACGCCCGAGCCGACTCCTACCCCTCTAGATCGCCATCGTCACCGTCGCCGTCACGCCCCTGCTTGCAATAGACACCGCCGCCTGTCCAGGAACTGCCGTCCATCGACACGACCGCCACCCCCTCGACCGGCGGCCGCTGTTTCGCCTGGAATAGAGCTCATCGCACAACCGCCCCGCCCGCAAGGTGTTCGTTGATATGTCTCCGACGTATCAATAATTTCTTATGTTCCATGCCACATTATTGATGATATCTACATGTTTTGTACACATTATATGTCATATTTATGCATTTTCTGGAACTAACCTATTAACAAGATGCCGAAGTGCCAGTTCCTGTTTTCTCGCTGTTTTTGGTTTCGAAATCCTAGTAACGAAATATTCTCGGAATTGGACGAAATCAACGCCCGGGTTCCTATTTTGCCCGGAAGCATCCGGAACACCCGAGAGTCGCCGGAGGGGGTCACACAGGCCCCGGATAATAGGCCGGCGCGGCCCGTGCCCCGGCTGCGCCGCCTTATGGTGTCGTCGCCCCTTCGACCTTCCGACGCCGCCTCTTCGCCTATATAAAGGTCCCGGACCTAAAACCTCGATACGAAAAAACCACGGTACGAGAAACCTTCCGAGCCGCCGCCATCGCGAAGCCAAGATCCGGGGGACAGGAGTCTCCGTTCCGGCACGCCGCCGGGACGGGGAAGTGCCCCCGGAAGGCTTCTCCATCGACACCGCTGCCATCACCACCGCCATCTTCATCAACACTGCTGTCTCCCATGAGGAGGGAGTAGTTCTCCATCGAGGCTCGGGGCTGTACCGGTAGCTATGTGGTTAATCTCTCTCCTATGTACTTCAATACAATGATCTCATGAGCTGCCTTACATGATTGAGATTCATATGAGTTTTGTATCACAATTCATCTATGTGCTACTCTAGTGATGTTATTAAAGTAGTCTATTCCTCCTCCATGATGTAATGTTGGCAGTGTGTGCATCATGAAGTACTTGGTTTATGCTATGATTGTGATCTCTTGTAGATTATGAAGTTAACTATTACTATGATGGTATTGATGCGATCTATTCCTCCTTTCATAGTGTGAAGGTTACGGTGTGCATGCTATGTTAGTACTTGGTTTGGTTGTGTTGATCTGTCGTGCACTCTAAGGTTATTTAAATATGAACATCGAATATTGTGGAGCTTGTTAACTCCGGCATTGAGGGTTCGTGTAATCCTACACAGTTAGTGGTGTTCATCATCCAACAAGAGGGTGTAGAGTATGCATTTATCTATTCTCGTTATGTGATCAATGTTGAGAGTGTCCACTAGTGAAAGTGTAATCCCTAGGCCTTGTTCCTAAATATCGCTATCGCTGCTTGTTTACTCGTTTTATTGCATTACTACTGCTCGCGTTACTACTGCTCATACTTATTCATACCACCCGTATTTCACTATCTCTTCGCCGAACTAGTGCACCTATTAGGTGTGTTGGGGACACAAGAGACTTCTTGCTTTGTTGTTGCAGGGTTGCATGAGAGGGATATCTTTGACCTCTTCCTCCCTGAGTTCGATAAACCTTGGGTGATCCACTTAAGGGAAACTTGCTGCTGTTCTACAAACCTCTGCTCTTGGAGGCCCAACACCGTCTACAAGAATAGAAGCACCCGTAGACATCAAGCTATTTTCTGGCGCCGTTGCCGGGGAGGAAAGGTAAAAGGTACTCACACTCCGGATCTCGGCTACTAAGCTATTTTCGTCGTTGTAAGTACTCGAAGCTATTTCCTTTAGATCCCGCAATTGCATCTTTTTGTTTCTTGTTTACACTAGTTTGGCATAATGGACAACAATGAGCTTCTTATTCTATTTCCTGATTTAAGACATGGATGGTTTGATGCGAAAATTAAAAAACCTATAGAACCTTATTTGCATGCTGGTAGTAATATTAGTATGAACGCTTTGAACACCATTGTTGATAATGATATAGAAAGTTCTAAGCTTGGGGAAGCTGGTTTTCATGATCTTTTTAGTCCCCCAAGCATTGAGGAGAAAATTTTCTTTGATGATACTTTGCCTCCTATTTATGATGATTATAATGATAGTGGTCTTTTGGTGCCACCTACTATGGAGAGTGAATTTTATTATGATTATACTATGCCTCCTACACTTGATGAGAATAATAATGATAGCTACTTTGTTGAATTTGCTCCCACTATTACCAATAAAATTGACTATGCTTATGTGGAGAGTAATAATTTTATGCATGAGACTCATGATAAGAATGCTTTATGTGATAGTTATATTGTTGAGTTTGCTCATGTTGCTACTGAAAGTTATTATGAGAGAGGAAAATATGGTTGTAGAAATTTTCATGTTACTAAAACACCTCTCTTTGTGCTGAAATTTTTGAAGCTACACTTGTTTTATCTTCCTATGCTTGTCACTTTGCTCTTCATGAACTTGTTTATTTACAAGATTCCTAAGCATAGGAAGCATGTTAGACTTAAATATGTTTTGGATTTGCTTCTTGATGCTCTCTTTTGCTTCAAATACTATTTCTTGCGAGTGCATCATTAAAACTGCTGAGCCCATCTTAATGGCTATAAAGAAAGAACTTCTTGGGAGATAACCCATGTGTTTATTTTGCTACAGCACTTTTATTTTGTATTTGAGTCTTGGAAGTTGTTACTACTGTAGCAACCTCTCCTTATCTTATTTTATTGCATTATTGTGCCAAGTAAAGTCTTTGATAGTAAGGTTCATATTAGATTTGGATTACTGCGCAGAAACAGATTTCTTGCTGTCACGAATCTGGGCCTAATTCTCTGTAGATAAGTAAGAAAATTATGCCAATTTACGTGAGTGATCCTCAGATATGTACGCAACTTTCATTCAATTTGGGCATTTTCATCTGAGCAAGTCTAGTGCCTCAATAAAATTCGTCTTTACGGACTGTTCTGTTTTGACAGATTCTGCCTTTTATTTCGCATTGCTTCTTTTGCTATGGTGGATGAATTTCTTTGTTCCATTAATGTCCAGTAGCCTTGTGCAATGTCCAGAAGTGTTAAGAATGATTGTGTCACCTCTGAACATGTGAATTTTTATTATGCACTAACCCTCTAATGAGTTGTTTCGAGTTTGGTGTGGAGGAAGTTTTCAAGGATCAAGAGAGGAGGATGATATACTATGATCAAGAAGAGTGAAGGGTCTAAGCTTGGGGATGTCCTGGTAGTTCACCCCTGCATATTTCAAGAAGACTCAAGCATCTAAGCTTGGGGATGCCCAAGTCATCCCCTTCTTCATCGACAAATTATCAGGTTTCTTCTCTTGAAACTATATTTTTATTCGGCCACATCTTATGTACTTTACTTGGAGCGTCTGTGTGCTTTTGTTTTTGTTTTTGTTTGAATAAATGCTTGTGTGGGAGAGAGACACGCTCCGTTGGTTCATATGAACACATGTGTTCTTAGCTTTTAATGTTCATGGCGAAGGTTGAATCTTCTTCGTTAAATTGTTATATGGTTGGAATCGGGAAATGCTACATGTAGTAATTCTAAAATGTCTTGAATAAATTTGATACTTGGCAATTGTTGTGCTCATGTTTAAGCTCTTGCATCATATACTTTGCACCAATTAATGAAGAAACACCTAGAGCTTGCTAATTTGGTTTGCATATTTGGTCTCTCTAAAGTCTAGATAATATCTAGTATTGAGCTTTGAACAACAAGGAAGACGGTGTAGAATCTTATAATGTTTACAATATGTCTTTTATGTGAGTTTTGCTGCACCGGTTCATCCTTGTGTTTGTTTCAAATAACCTTGCTAGCCTAAACCTTGTATAATACTTCTCATGCATCCAAAATCCTTGAGCCAACCACTATGCCATTTGTGTCCACCATATCTACCTACTACATGGTATTTCTCCGCCATTCCAAAGTAAATTGCTTGAGTGCTACCTTTAAATAATTCAAAATTTATCACCTCTGATTTGTGTCAATGTTTTATAACTCATGAGGAAGTATGTGGTGTTTTATCTTTCGATCTTGTCATTTACTTCTCACAGACTTTCACAATGGACTAGTGGCTTCATCCGCTTATCCAATAATTTTGCAAAAAGAGCTGGCAATGGGGTTCCCAGCCCGATTAATTAACTTGCATTAATAATTCTCTTCACATGTTTTGCTCGATTCATCAGTAAGCAACTTAATTTTGCAAATAGACACTCCTTCATGGTATGTGATTGTTGAAAGGCACCCGAGGATTCGGTTAGCCATGGCTTGTGTAAGCAAAAGGTTGGGAGGAGTTTCATCCATAAATAAAGAAAAACTAAACTGAAGTACATGTGTAAACAAAAGAGAAGAGGGATGATCTACCTTGCTGGTAGAGATAACGTCCTTCATGGGAGTCGCTCTTGAAAGTCTGGTTGATGAGGTAGTTAGAGTGCCCACTACCATTCGTTGACAACAACAAACACCTCTCAAAATTTTACTTTTATGCTCTCTTTATGTTTTCAAAACCAAAGCTCTAGCACAAATATAGCAATCGATGCTTTCCTCTTTGAAGGACCATTCTTTTACTTTTATGTTGAGTCGGTTCACCTATTTCTCTCCATCCCAAGAAGCAAACACTTGTGTGAACTGTGCATTGATTCCTACATACTTGCATATTGCATTTGTTATATTACTCTATGTTGACAATTATCCATGAGATATACATGTTATAAGTTGAAAGCAACCGCTGAAACTTAATCTTCCATTGTGTTGCTTCAATGCCTCTACTTTAAATTATTGCTTTATGAGTTAACTCTTATGCAAGACTTATTGATGCTTGTCTTGAAGTACTATTCATGAAAAGTCTTTGCTTTATGATTCACTTGTTTACTCATTTCATTACCATTGTTTTGATCGCTGCATTCATTACATATGTTTACAAATAGTATGATCAAGGTTATGATGGCATGTCACTTCGGAAATTATCTTTGTTATCGTTTTACTCGCTCGGGACGAGCAGTAACTAAGCTTGGGGATGCTGATACGTCTCCGACGTATCGATAATTTCTTATGTTCCATGCCACATTATTGATGATATCTACATGTTTTATACACATTATATGTCATATTTATGCGTTTTTTGGAACTAACCTATTGACGAGATGCCGAAGGGCCAGTTCCTGTTTTCTGCTGTTTTTGGTTTCAGAAATCCTAGTAAGGAAATATTCTCGGAATCGGACGAAATCAACGCCCAGGTTCCTATTTTGCCCGGAAGCATCCAGAACACCCGAGAGTCGCCAGAGGGGGGCCACACAGGCCCCAGATGATAGGCCGGCGTGGCCCAGGCCCTGGCCGCGCCGCCTTATGGTGTCGTCGCCCCGTTGACCTTCTGACGCCACCTCTTCGCCTATATAAAGTCCCAGACCTAAAACACGATACGGAAAAAACCACGGTACGAGAAACCTTCCAGAGCCGCCGCCATCGCGAAGCCAAGATCTGGGGGATAGGAGTCTCTGTTCCGGCACGCCGCCGGGACGGGGAAGTGCCCCTGGAAGGCTTCTCCATCGACACCGCTGCCATCACCACCGCCATCTTTATCAACGCTGCTGTCTCCCATGAGGAGGGAGTAGTTCTCCATCGAGGCTCGGGGCTGTACCGGTAGCTATGTGGTTAATCTCTCTCCTATGTACTTCAATACAATGATCTCATGAGCTGCCTTACATGATTGAGATTCATATGAGTTTTGTATCACAATTCATCTATGTGCTACTCTAGTGATGTTATTAAAGTAGTCTATTCCTCCTCCATGATGTAATGTTGGCAGTGTGTGCATCATGAAGTACTTGGTTTATGCTATGATTGTGATCTCTTGTAGATTATGAAGTTAACTATTACTATGATGGTATTGATGCGATCTATTCCTCCTTTCATAGTGTGAAGGTTACGGTGTGCATGCTATGTTAGTACTTGGTTTGGTTGTGTTGATCCTGTCGTGCACTCTAAGGTTATTTAAATATGAACATCGAATATTGTGGAGCTTGTTAACTCCGGCATTGAGGGTTCGTGTAATCCTACACAGTTAGTGGTGTTCATCATCCAACAAGAGGGTGTAGAGTATGCATTTATCTATTCTGTTATGTGATCAATGTTGAGAGTGTCCACTAGTGAAAGTGTAATCCCTAGGCCTTGTTCCTAAATACTGCTATCGCTGCTTGTTTACTATTTTACTGCGTTACTACTGCTGCGTTACTACTGCTCATACTTATTCATACCACCTGTATTTCACTATCTCTTCGCCGAACTAGTGCACCTATTAGGTGTGTTTGGGACACAAGAGACTTCTTGCTTTGTTGTTGCAGGGTTGCATGAGAGGGATATCTTTGACCTCTTCCTCCCTAAGTTCGATAAACCTTGGGTGATCCACTTAAGGGAAACTTGCTGCTGTTCTACAAACCTCTGCTCTTGGAGGCCCAACACTGTCTACAAGAATAGAAGCACCCGTAGACATCATTCATCTCTCTCCTATGTACTTCAATACAATAATCTCATGAGCTGCCTTACATGATTGAGATTCATATGATGATGCTTGTAATCTAGATGTCATTATGCTAGTCAAGTGGGTTTTACTTATGTGATCTCCGGAGAATCCTTGTCCCACGTGTGTAAAGGTGACAGTGTGTGCACCGTGTGGGTCTCTTAGGCTATATTTCACAGAATACTTATTCACTGTTATGAATGGCATAGTGAAGTTGAAAGGACACAGATGTCGCCTAGAGGAGGGGGGGTGAATAGGCGATTAAAAACTTTTACGAGATGGGCTTAACAAATGCGGAATAAAACTAGCGTTTACTTTGTCAAGCCCAAAGCCTATATACTATGGTTCACCTATGTGCACCAACAACTTACTCTAAGCAATGGTTCACCTATGTGCACCAACAACTTATGCTAAGAAATACAAGCAAGTATGTGATAGCAAGATATATATAACTTCAAGCACGATGGCTATCACAAGGTAAAGTGCATAAGTAAAGAGCTCGGGTATAGAGATAACCGAGGCACGCGGGAGACGAAGATTTATCCCGAAGTTCACACTCTTGCGAGTGCTAATCTCCGTTGGAGAGGTGCGGTGGCTTAGTGCTCCCGAACACCACAAGAGGCTCACCTTGAGGTGTGGTTGCTCGATGCACACCAACGCCACAAAGGCCTCACCCCAAGATGCGGTACTCACACCACACACCGAACGCCACGAAGGCGCCTCACCTAAATCTCCGGTGACCCTCGCCACAAAGGCCTAGGTCACGGTTCCACTAAGGGATTTCCTTCGAGGCGGAAACCAGGCCTTACACAAAGCTTGGGGCACGCATCCACAACTTAATTGGAGGCTCCCAAGAAATCGCCACAAAAGCCTCAAATCCGTCTAGGGTTCCAAGAACCCAAGAGTAACAACTTTCTTGCTTTCACTTCCACGAATCACCGTGGAGAACTCAAACCGATGCACCAAATGCAATGGCAAGAACACCACAAAGATGCTCAAGTACTTCTCTCTCAAATTCCAACAAAACTACAAAAGCTATTGGGGGAATAAGAGAGGAAGAACAAATAGGAGGAGGAACACCAAATTTCTCCAAGATCTAGATCTAGTGGATTCCCCTCACAAAGAGAGGGATTTGATTGGTGAAGATGTAGATCTAGATCTCATCTATCTTTCTCTCAAATAGATGCAAGATTCATGGGAGGGAGAGGGAGATAGCAAGCTCAAAGAAGGTCAACAATGGGGGCAAAAACGAGCTCAAACGGATGGGGAACTTTGGGGAAGAAGACCCCCTTAAATAGGGCAAGAGAAATCTGCCCGTTATGCACAAAACTCGTCAAAACCGGAACTTCCGGTCATTTGGGGAGGAACTTCCGCCCCCCGGAAGTTCCGGCCAACTTCCGGGTGAAGTAGGGCGCCCCCGGAATGCCCCCGGTATGTTTTCTGCGTGCAGATTCGTCATTTCCGGAAGTTCACCGGAAGTAGGGCGGAAGTTCCGGCCACCGGAACTTCCGGCCAACTTCCGACCAAAAACGGCTTCACGGAAACTTGAAGAACTTTTGCATCCGGACTCCGATTTTGATGATCTTGGGCTCGTTTCGAAGCTAGTAAAAATCTCTACAAGATCATGCAGGAAACCATCATAGTCCAGTAAGGTAGGATAGAAACAAATGGATAAAGGTTTTACCTATCTATAAACAACAAACCTAGGTAAAACCTCAAATATGGAAAATGCAACAACTTGAGTTAGGAAACTCGGATTTAGGTGAAACCAATTTTGTTGTAAAGAAGATGACAAGAGCTACCCCACAAAGAGTGAAAAGCTTAAGAACAAGTGGGGTAGGTTTTTCTATGTATTTTAGAGTGAAACCTCTCAAGTACGAGAAACCGAGAAAAACTCCAATATCGAAAACGCAACAAGTGATTCATGCGGAATCCGTTTTCGATGAACTAGATCTTGTCATGAGAATAAGCACAAGCTCTAAAACACCATATGGATAAGATACAAATAACAACCAAGAAAGATGATGCAAGGATGCAAAGGTTTGAGCTCTCCGAAGGATACGATCGAGTTACTCACTCGAGAGCCCTCTTGATAGTACGGAAACTAAACTATAAACCGGTCTCCAACTACACTATGAGACCGGTGAGAAAGAAACCCTATCAAGAACAAACCTTATACTTGCGCATTCCACTTGAGCTCGATGACGACGATCTTGACCTCAACAAGATGGAACGCCTTTCTTGCTTGTGCTTGCTTGACGAAGTCTTGTGGATTGCTCCCCCATAATCCACCATGGGAGAGCTTCTTCTTCGGTGCATCTTCACATAACCATGACCACCATGTGGATGGCAAGACTCAAGCAAAGGATCTCTTCGAGATGGCTCATCTTGAACTTGCACTTCATTTCTTCATTCTTCATCATGTTGATGTCTTGAAGTAACTTGAGGGATCACTTCATCTTCATCTTCAAGACATACTTGACACTTGATATCCTTCATCAATTTCTTCTTATTGCAACCTAATACAAACATGTTGATGTCTTGAAGTAACTTGAGGGCTCACTTCATCTTCATCTTCAAGACATACTTGACACTTGATATCCTTCATCAAATTCTTCTTATTGCAACCTTGAAGCCAACATATGGTTCAAGAATTGCCTATGGACAACTCCTACAAATATAACTCAATGCAAGCATTAGTCCATAGGGATTGTCATTAATTACCAAAACCACACATGGGGGCTCCATGCACTTTCAATCTCCCCCATTTTGGTAATTGATGACAATCTCTTTGAGAGGGTTTATATAAGGAATTCAAGTAACAAATAAGTCGAATATATAGAGCAAACTCCCCCATAATATATGCATGTGTGAATGATCTTGACTTTCATTGCATATATTGGCATTCAAAGCCTAGTGGAGTTTCCTCTAAATATTCAACTATGCAAAGCAACAAGATGCAATGCAATAAAGGCACATGCTTAAGCACAAAGCAAAGACATAACCAAATTCCCTTAAACCCTCCAAATTTCTCCCCCATTGGCACCAATTGCCGAAATGGGTGAAAAATTTAGAAGGCCAATATAGTGAGAGTTCCTCCATAGCGTGTGCATTTCTCATAATTTGAGTGGAATCAAATGCACATATCTAATGACGAATATTCGGAAGGAATCACACTATAGATAGGGTCAAAGATTGCAAAAAGATAACAAAGTCAAGAAGCTTCAACAAATGAAGCAAGCAACCAAATGAACCACAAGGAAGATACCAAAAGAAAGATAGATATTATGATAAGATCAAGAAGGTTGCTCTAAATAATATGAGGAAGCTCCCCAAGGTTTGTGCACAAAACTAGACAATTTGCATTGGAGTATAAAGTGCACAAACATGGAATCATCACTCCCATAATATCATTCAAAAACAAAAGATACTAAGTGAATCAAACTCTAATGATCACCACAAGATAGTGTTCTAAATCAAATGAGGAAGCTCCCCAAGGTACATGCATAAAATAAAATGTTGCATTTGAATACAATATGCATAACATGGAATCCTCACTCCCTCATTTAAAACACAAACATTTGTAATAGATCATAGATTGAAAAGTAAGCTAAGCACTTGCAACAAACAAATAGTTGAGCAACAAGTAAGAGGCACCATAATAAAAAGGCGCAACCAAGAGGATATGTGAAAGGCATGATAAAGCATATTATAAGACTATTACAAGGATGAGCAAAAAACATGCACACATAAAATAGATACGCAAGAAAAATAGTATGATATCCAAGACGAAGTCATGCAATATACCAATAAGAATTTTTGCTTAATAGCATGGCCAAAGGCTCAATTTTATCTTATTGTACATTCATGAACTTCAACCACAAACAACTAAAATACATCACAAATATCAACAAGGGATAGAAGATAGTTGGGATGCATTTGAGGAAGGCAACAAGTATCACAAACGAGGATACCAAAAGAAGTAACTAAATTTGCACTTTCATCTATATTGCACATGTGAGAGCCTTGAGGAATTGATATGCAATAAAATTGCTAGATAGGCATAGTTGGGATGGATGAATCATGAGCATGATTTAAAATACTTCCCAACAAATGCACTCATCTCAAATTACTCACATTCACAATAAAGAGGTTTCATTAAGACTTTTGCAAGAAGCACAACATTTGCAAATCAAGAGATTCATGCCAAGATGCAACCATAAGGTTGGATACAAGAAAAGTATGCATGAGAAGATACTTGTTACCAAGATAGCATTGGTGTGGATGTAGTAGATATGTGTTCGTTGACCATCCTAGCTTGCCTCAAGTTACCATTGAGTCATCACTTCTTTCCAAGAGTGAGACAAGCCTCCAATGCATATCCATTGTACCTAACACAAAGGTAAGTACAAAATGGTCCCCAAACTAATTGGGTCCGAAGTCGTTAGACACACTACAACATATAGGACAAACTCCACAATTCTATGTGCATATAGATATGAAATTGAATTTCATGCACATCTTAGCCAAATTAGGATTTGATGGAGTTTACCCTATATCTTGGATCAAAAGAAAGTAACACATGCCATAAGATATACATATATTAAATATGCATGCACAATACTTTCAAGAACCAAAGGAAGATACAATTTGGACAAAACACCAAATAAATCAAGAGACAATGGTTGCCCAAAATATATCAAAGAATCAAATCAACACAAGATTGACTCCAAAGACTTATCTCATTATAAGAAGCTAATTAAGCCTAAGCACAAAGGAATGAGATAACCAACTCCCAAGAGAGCAAGGTTCCAACAAATAAACCAAACCCTCGACACTTTTTATGATGGCACAAAGTACCAAAAAGAAAATTTATGTCTCCCAAAACCAAATTTTTGATAATGATCAAGAGAAGTTTAAGCATTATAACAAATATAGGAGAGCTCCCCCAAGATTAGTGCATTATCTAGGATTTAGAATGTGGATACAAAATGCACAAAACTAGGATCATCACACTTCCTATATCTACTAAAAATGCTAAGAAAGTTTGAATAGACAACTTAGATCCATAAGTTGCAAGGAAGACACATGGGAGTCAAAGCACAATAAATTCATGGCAATAAATAAGGCAATTTAAACACAAGAGCCAATGTAGATATGATCAATAAATATCTACCTCATAATTGATTACCAATTGTCCTAGGACAAGAGGTATTAGGAAATATTTCCCGGTGGTAGTTTGTAAGTATACATAAGATCATATTTACAACGAACAAAGCATATGGTAAAAGATAAGAGTTAACCATCATGCAAAGAAAGTTTCTTGATAGCTTCATTTAGTCATACCAACATGCAAGGCAATTAATAGTATTCATACCAACATGCAAAGCAATTAATAGTATTCATACCAACATGCAAAGCAATTAATAGTATGACTTGAATCACATGGTTTTCCAAAAATGTACTGAGGGACACGTTGTGAAAAACCATGCCAAGAAAAACTTTCACAAATAAGATCCACAAAGATATTAGCAAGGAAGCCATTTAAGCAAATTGGAGCTTGTTTGAGCAAACATGCCACATAGGAGAGAGATAAATTACGGTATCAATTCTATGTGACACAACCTCAAATGTTCACATTTTCTAGGCTTGTAATATGCACAAAGCTTATTACTCCCCATATTGTGATAAGGAATTTATTTTCACAAAAGGCAAATAAGATCCAACTAAGATAATTAAGGAACATTAGAATTTGAATTTCTCATGAGGATGACATACCACATAGAGACTAGATATTCTTGCAATATCAATTCTAAGTGATATTCCTCATGTACACACATTGTTTAGGATCATGAAATTCCCAAAGGAATATCACTCCCCCAAAATGGGATAGTCCATTAATCGCTCATAAGAGCCATATAAGATACAACAAGATGCAAAGAGGCTCCAACACAAACACAAATACATGGTGTGCAACCCAACATGCATAGACTTGATTTCTCAAGAAAAGCAAGTAGGAAGCACAACATATACAAACACATGTTAGGAACAAAACTAACACATGCAAGAGGCGAGTAACTTTCAATATAAATGAGTTGAGCACATGTTACCGCAAGGAGGAACATTGAATATATGATAGAAGCAAGATAACCAAGACTTGGCTTGAGATAATATAAATGATGAAGATCCCTTAATTCTTCATGATGTAGCCAAGTCTCCAATGCCCTCCAACAAGCACCTATTGATCAAGTTTTGGATTGTTGGTCCCCAACTAAGTTGGGTCCTAAGAGGATTAGTCACAATAGAGCATGCAACCCAAATGGTTCTTTTCTTGACACCACTTTGAGCACCAACATATTTGGCAAACACATTGCCACCCTCATCCTTACGAAGAGAATAAACATCATCAATGGAGTATAGAGTTGGATGAGGTACCAATAGTGCAAAAGGAGGAGATGTGGCCCTTCTCACGGCATATGTAGCAAGTTCTTTTCTTCTCCTTCTTCTCACTAGATTTCCCCACAATGGGAGCATTGGCTTGATTCTTCTTGGGAAGTGGCATTTCTTCAACTTGAGGTTGAATATGAGTTTGAGCTTGAGGCCGCTTCCCTTTTGCTTCTTCTTCAAAGGGCAAGATCTAACATGGTGCCCTTCAATTTTGCACTTGAAGCAAACAATCTTGGCGGGTCTTTGACTTGTACTTGGCCCTTCTGTTGTTGTTGTTGTTCTTGGACTTGTTCTTGTTGTTGGATTTGAATCCAAGTCCACTCTTGTCATTGGGGGATTGTTGCACACTTAACATCGTGTCAAGTTTGCATTTCCCTTCATGACTCTTTACCAAGTCGGTCTTCAAAGAAGTGACTTGGGCCTTGAGCTCTTTGATTTCCTCTACATGGTTAGTAACAACACACAGTACTAGAGGAAGTAGAACCTTCATTGTTAGAGCAACAAGGCAAGGAAGATAATTCATCACAAGATTTAGCAAATACTATGAGTGGATGAATTACTAGGACTAGCACATGGCAATATAGCATTTTGAGTAGTAGTGCTAGTATCCACATGAGGCTCACAAGGTGTTGCCTTTGATATGATAGCCTCATGAGCTAACTTTAGCCTATCATGAGAGGCTAGAAGATCCTCATGGGAGCTAGAAAGCTTTGCATGATTTTCTTCCAAATTTCCCATAATTGCTAGTTAGCAATTCAAGTTGAGCCCTTAGCTCAACATTCTCCCTTCAAGATAGATGCTTCATGAGAAGTAGAGTTAGTAGCACAAGCATCATCACAAGACATATTAAGAAGAGAGGGTAACATAGCATGCTCTTTTAAATATGAAGCTTGAAGTTGCTCATGTGACTTGGTGAGGATAGAGTGTTCGCTCTCCAAGGCCTTGTGGGCCTTGTCCTAGATCATCTAGATCCTTAACAAGTTTATCATGACCAACACCAACTTTGGGACTTTTCATTTTTAAGCATTTTTACTTTGAGCTTTAGCATGGCTTTTCTTTATTGAGTTTAGAAACTATTTCATTTTGGAGACACCTCAAGGGTTTCAAGTTGCTCCTCAAGAGAGGCTACTGGTCTCTTGTTCTTCTTCAAGATCATTCTTTAAGGATGCTACATCATTGGCATACTCTCGTTCAAGAGCACCCTTTTTTATCAATGGTGTTCTCATGCATCCAAATAAGTTTGGCTCTCAATAGCGGTAGTCAAGATTTCAAAGAAGTGAGTGCTAGCAATTTTATCTTTGCAAATAACCTTGAATACACTCTCACCCTTATCGCGTGGAGAGACAACCCAATCCTCTTCTTCATATTCATCCTCATCCCTTATCACCACGAGACATATTAGGTTCCATGGTAGGAGGTGCCGATGGACCCTTGGTCATAAGGCATATATGAGGACCGTGAGATAAAGATGAGGAGTTACTTGAGGCTCCTTTCAAGATCTTGTCTTGACCAATAGAATCTTTGGTTTCCTCTACATTGTTAGACACACAACAACTAGAGGAAATAGAATCATTTTTATCATGAACACAAGACAATGCAAGCATATCATCATTAGATTTATTCAAGCAACTTACACATGATATGCAGGACTATCAACACAAGCATGTAAATCATTTCAGTGCTAGATGTGTTTGAGTCCAGTAAGATGAAACATTGCAATGGATAGAGATGAAGAATCATCAATAGAAAGCTCAATATCAACATTGCAATTTTCATCACCCACTCACCATATCATTACCTTGTGTCTTGACCACACTTGGTGATGGATAGGATGAGAACTCATCACGGCCGGAAGTGGAAGCAATGGAACTCATCCCTAATAACATTGGACACATCATATTTAATCTTCGAAGCTTGTCCATAACTCCATGAGCTGCCCCAAAAGGCATGTATGGAATAGCACCTACATCTGCTCACAAGCATTGGGAAGACACATGAGAAGCTTGAGAAGACGAGGCATAGAGTTTCTCATCCTCCTCAAGATAAGATATCTGTGAGATCCATAGGAGGAGAAAAACCTATGTCTAAGAATTCGCTCCATGTCCGAGGGACATACGCCAGAAGGATGACTAAGTACATGCAAATTTTCCAGCATCATGGAATTTATTTCATCCTAATATGAAAGAGTGCTATCAGTGCACAAATCCCCTAGCCGACATCTTGCTACTCTCAAAGGCGGTGAAGCTCAAGAATGAGAGAGACCTTGCTCTGATACCAACTGAAAGGACACGGATGTCGCCTAGAGGGGGGGGGGGAATAAGGCGACTTAAAATCCTTTTACTGAGATGGGCTTAACAAATGCTGGAATAAAAACTAGTTGTTGCCATGTCACTGCCCAAAGCCTATATA
>NC_061513.1:31455675-31474706 GCF_022539505.1 Lolium rigidum | reverse complement strand
AGCGGCTATTCGGGGAGTTCTTGGACTCAAGCTTCAAGACATTCTTCTACCGGGCTGACATCTCCTCCGTCGCGCTGTTGCTGGCAAGCCTTTGCGTCGTGGCCATCGTCATGCTCTCCGCCTACTCGCTCACCAAGTAGCTAGCGATAATCCGCTAAAAAAAAGTAGCTAGCGACAATGCTCTGAGTTTTTTTTCTTCGTGTTTGTCCTGGATGACGAAATTAAGGGTTTTAGTATTGAAATAAAAAATAAAACCCGTGCCATCATTTGTATTTCTTGCGTCTTGAAGATAAATGTGTGCATAATTGCCGTCAGATTGGGTACATAAGGCTGCTCATAGTGGAGAGTAACTTAGTCTAGTAACATACTAGAAAGAGAGTGAGGTGGTAACTAGCTATGTTATCATAACATCACACTTCTCAAGACAAGATGAGTCTACAATCTACTCCCTCCGTTCTGATTTAGTCTACATTCTAGAAAAAATGAGACAAACTACTATTGCATTTATTAGTACTACTTAGATATGTGAACAACCAATCCAAGGTACATTGAAAATAATAACAACCAATAAAGAGAGCAAGACCACTTCATTTTCAGTGTTGTTGTTGACTAAAAGCTAGAATGTAGAGTATTTCAGAATAAATTTTGAGACTAGAATGTAGACTATTTCAAAACGGAGGGAGTAATAAATAGAACATGCAAATGTAGACTATTTCAGAACGGAGGGAGTAATAAATAGAACATGCATGATACTACATACTCCCTCCATTCTGAAATATTCTACATTCTAGCCCCAAAATTTGTTCTGAAATACTCTACATTCTAGCTTTTAGTCAATAACAACACTGAAAACGAGGTGGTTTTACTCTCTTTATTGGATATTGTTATTTTTAATGTAGCTTGGATTGGTTGTTCAAATATCTAAGTAGTACTAATAAATGCACTACTAATTTGTCTCATTTTTTCTAAAATGTAGACTAAATCAGAATGGAGGGAGTATATGTAACTACCCATTATGAAGGTAGTAACATTGGATAGTACATGCACCATGTTACTACTCTATGTTACTCCCCACTATGACTAATCTGAGCAGTCTAATAACTAGTGGGTTGCGCTACATTTTTTTAGGGGAAGCCATTTCACATCTAGGTGTGTTGGGCTACTTTCTTTTTTACGCCTTCTCCAATGTTTATCTCTTAGCGCGATATCATAAGCAAAGTGATGACGTGACACCCTAATTAATGATGAAAGAGAGTTGATGTATCTTAGCTAAGATACAAAACTTGCACGCAGCCATAGGCAAAATACATTTATAAGCCGATCACATGCATGCATGAGCCTAAAGTCATTAAATTTAGATATTACACTAAGAAACAATGCATTATGATAGTTATTTCTTGAATTCCATTGGTAACGTGCTAAGAAACGATGCATTGTGAAAGGCGTTAGGGAACTCTGCTCTGAGATTTTAATAATTGCCAACAATAATTACATCCTTTAAAATTATGCAAAGAATAAATCTAGGGGGTCATCAATCCAATTACACCCCTATTCCCACAAATTTCTGCCCATTACTTAGCATACGTTCCGCCCGAATGCAATAGTTTAAAAATTGTGGCAAGATTTTCTAGCATTGTTATTTTTTCTCCAAATTTGTTGAACTTTATCAGCAAAAAAAAAAAGACCAAGCAAATTAGCAAGAACGAAAACTGAATGAGGTTGTATGCATCAGTTGATGCACATGCCGAGGCTTCGCTTTCCTTTTCGAAAAGAAGATGATAACTCAATTTAAGGATACACGACTTGTTGTCACTTTGCACTCTAGAAACCCCTATTCGGATTTATTTTTAAATTGTACATTGTAAATAAATTGCCATGATATTTAATGACAAGAAAAATAGACACATACACATATAAACATACTATGTACATTTCTGCACAAATTATATCACAGATGAATCTGCTTTTGTGTTTTTGTTATGTTTATAACAAAATCAGTTCAATAGACAATCATAATTTGATATATATATCCAAGAATTTCGTATTTGCAATGATAGGTAAAATACTACATGTTGCTAAATAAAATAAGCATATCAGTTAATTGTAGGTTGTGAATAAATCTAATTTAGTTAGGTGAAATAATGATGAGCAGCAAAAATGTTTGGTATAAATGAGTAATGAACTTAATTTATTCCAGTGGAGTTGTCCAAGTTTTTCTAATAAATTGGATATACAATTTAACGATTAATGGAGGCATGTAATGTATCTCCTATGAGAAAAATAAATAATACTATATGGGTGTTTAACATCTCGAGTTTGTGAAATATTGTTTTGCACCTAACAAAGATTTGTGAATTTTTCAAAATTTTCACTAAAAGCTTCAATAATTTTGGCTAAATTAATGCAAGTGCACGCCCTCCACAATGCACTGAAGCTAAGTTGGTAAGCTGATTTATTTTAAATTTTCCATGTGGTTCTTATTTCTCCCCTTTCTAAGATCACCGGATTTGCGTAAATCAGTCAAAAAAATTGACAAGTTTTCTACCACCTTCACAATACACGGGAAAACCTTAAATTGTTAGTATGTCCTAATCTGATAACAAGAATAGCCCCTAAAACTCTAGAACTATGCTCATATACGTGGTTATCTTTAACCTTGAATCTCTCAACTCCAGCATGCAAAAAATCCTAGTCCCTCAGAGGGGTCATCCTCTCTGCCGTCCACCTTCACAATACACGAGAAAACCTCAAATTGATAGATAAGACATATGTCCCAATTTAACAACAAGAAGATCCCCTAAAAATCTAGAACTACAATTAAGATGTTATATTTTTACCTTAAAAAAAGTGGTTGTCTTTAACCTTGAATCTCTCAGTCTAACATGCAAACTCGAGGAATAGGAGAAAAAGGATAACTAGACATATTGGGCCTCTCTAGCATCTGCAGTTTTGGGCCTTACGCGTAGGAGCGGCGCAAACGGGGCCCAAAGGAGGCGATCATTGCATTTGGATATTGGCATCCCCTCTTCTAGAATCTACACGCTCCCCAGTCCAGTACAGTCTCCCCCACCACTCCCTCTCCTCCCCACCTCGCCGGCGATCGCGCGATGGCGGCGGCCGCTCCCCCTCCCGCGGCGGCGCTGGAGCAGCTGAGCAAGACCAAGATGTTCGGCGGCCACAACCTCCGCTTCCGCCACCACAGCGCCACGCTCGGCTGCCCCATGACCTTCTCCCTCTTCCTCCCCGCCGCCCCGGCCTCCAAGCTCCCAGTAAGTGCCCTAACCCGCTCGCCCATGGACCACTATCCCCGCCAGGCCGCCATTGGAATCTGATATCTCCTCTCCGTTTTGGCGCAGGTGCTGTACTGGCTCTCGGGTCTCACCTGCACCGACGAGAACTTCATCATCAAGTCCGGCGCCCAGCGCGCCGCCGCGGCCCACGGCCTCGCCCTCGTCGCCCCTGACACGTCCCCGCGTATGTCGAGCCCAACCCCCTCTCTTGTCGCGTTCAATTTCTAGGGTTTTGTACCTGCTCGTCCTTCTACGGCCGTACCATCCAATTGTTTGTGGAGTAGTATTTTTTTTGGTGAAAAGCAGTAAGGTTAAGATTTTTTTGGTCAAAAATGTTTGGTGGTTTGAGCATTTTAGATTCGGGAATTGGGATGCCTCTACCAGTGAAATTGTAGGACGTACCCATACTTGGTTGTCAAATTGATGTGAGAAAATTCAGGAGAAGTATGAGCGGCATGAATTATGCATGTCGAGTTTCAACAGAAAATGATCATTGACGACTCATTTGCGCAGCAGGTGGAGTTATCCATTCTGCTTCTTTGGTAGGCTTGACACTTCAACGTTTAACTGGTTCAAGGATTATGTTTTGTGAATGCGTACGGATGCTCATTTCTAAACATTGTGCTGGGCAGGGACTGTTGAGGGCCTAACTCTAATCGCTAATGTGGTAATTAGACATCGTGTCAGTGGTGGGAGTACACAGATCTTCTTGTACTTTGCTGGCTATATGTTTGATAATTATGTCTGTGATGTGTTTGATGAACACCGAGACTTCACGGCAACGTGAAATCGTAGATGTTAAAACTGGTGCGAGACTAGTAAGTTGCACAATTTGGTCTGTTGCACCTATGCACCCGTAAATAATCTTGATCCATTTGTTGCCGGGTTGGACATGGTCATACTCATGAGTATCACCCCACTCATACAGTAAGACTTTGGCCAAATAATAGTGTGTTGCTTGGTAATTAGGGTGATTTCTATCTCCATTTGCTAGTACTGCACTTAAGTTTGACTGTTGGAATTGCCCCTGTTTAATGGTTGTGTCATTCCATTTTGTGCATCTGTCGATTATTGTATCCAAAATTGTTTGCTGCAGTGGGTGATACTTGCCACAGGTCTGCATGTAGGGATTACTTTTCTGCTGAGTGTCTGATAGGTACTGAGTAGAAGTGTTGACTGACCCAAAATTCCCAATTTCCCATATCAGGAGTAGGTCAGTTTCCATGCTGTTTAGTATACATTTTTACTCTTTTATGACGAAAGACTTTTCGTGGTTTCTACCAATTTGTACATGTCAAAAAGTGTGCATTGTCATGTTGCTACCCGGTAGCTTAGTAGGTTTAGCAAGCCTCCCGCATGAGTACTCTAATCCTCCACAATAGTGCTGCTGGTGTATGGAGCTGAAGGAACAAGATAACCATAAGAATTATGGCATCTTTCTGACACATAATAACTTACATTTTACACGTTTGGTTTGGATTGTTAGGGGCTAGAAGACGTTTAAGTTTATAACCAAACGAGGCCAACAGAACACATTCTACTTGTTGTCTAGAGCATGTATAAACTGTATTTTATATTTCATTTTATTCGACCTAGTTGAGCAATTAGATAGATCTGTCCAGCCTGAAGGCTGGTAGATGTCATAATCAAACAAGGCCAACAAAACAGAACCCGCTTCTTGTCTGGGCATGTATAAACTGTATTTTACATTTCATTTTTTCTACCTAGTTGAGCAATAAGATAGATCTGTTCAGTCTAAAGATGGCGCAGAGATGAGTCTGAATAACTTCACAGGCATTCTAGTTTGATGAACGACTGCCGTCTTCCTGATATTCTTGCGATAAATAAAGTGTTTCGTTTTCTGTAGCTAACAAACAACTTGTCTGCAATGTGATCTCATCTCTGTTGCTTCTTATTACCTTTCTTTTGTTGAGAACACATTATAGGATTCTTGGACCTTATTTAAACTCTTAAACCTTTTCCTTTTCTTAACATTCTTCTCCTTTGTTTCATGCAGGTGGACTAAATGTAGAAGGAGAGGCAGATAGTTGGGATTTTGGTGTTGGTAAGGACTATAACTAAGATAATCTTTCTTGACATATGCAATTTATACGATATGTGACTCATCAACTTCCATGAGAGTATAACTTACTGCATGACATCCCATGCCATAAATGGAATATTAATGCATCCTTCATAGCATCGCTTGAAAATATTTCAGTAGCTCTACCGTTTTCTATTTTTGTCTTAAGTTTATGCTGCTTTGCTGATATTGTGTTGGATAAGGAGCAAATATTTATAATTGTCAGTTTTTCTTAAAAACATATGCACATAAATACACTAACATGTTCTTTAATAGATGAAACCTCTTGTGGAGTTGCTAAGAAAATAAATATTTAATCAGCACATTGAACTAGGAATATCCTTTTCATTTTGATATTGCTGTATCTCTCTGGTCAAAGCTCAGTCAGAAGGTAGTCAGATTGTCCTAGCGATAACACAATTTGTCTCAGCCATCAGCATGCCACCAGCCCATATGT
This sequence comes from Lolium rigidum, assembly GCF_022539505.1. Classification (NCBI taxonomy): domain Eukaryota; kingdom Viridiplantae; phylum Streptophyta; class Magnoliopsida; order Poales; family Poaceae; genus Lolium; species Lolium rigidum. Next base: position 31,468,876 of record NC_061513.1, on the reverse strand, counting down.
TTAACTAATTAATTAATTATGCAAAACACAGCAGATATATATCATGTGGTTTAGATTTTTCCATATGAAAGTGGGATCTGATAACATGGTTGCCCTTTGTCCTTTGTTAACCTGTTAGACACAAACATCATGCACTATTCAGCAAGTCGATTTGACAACTAGGGCAAAAAGAAATATTATGTGGCCATTAACTCTTTCATCTGCTACCTACGTTTGACCGTTAAGATTTTATAATTGAATACCCCTTATTCTTGGATCAAAATAAGATTTATGTTCATGAGTTCATGTTATGGATGCCCTGGTTTTCTTTTCTCCATTAGAGTCTAGATTGTTTACATTTGTCAAGTTCTTGTAAGCAAGCACCACTTGAAGCATTGTGTCATGTTGATAAGTTTATGTGTCTGTGCATGTGGCTAGAGGTGCCTAACATTCCTGTTTTGACTATTCATGAGTAGGTGCTGGATTTTATTTGAATGCCACAAATGAGAAGTGGAAAAATTGGCGCATGTATGACTATGTTGTGAAGGAGCTGCCAGAAGTTTTAAGTGGCAACTTTGAACAGCTTAACATGTCATGTGCATCAATTTTTGGTCACTCTATGGGAGGGCATGGTGCACTGACTATCTACTTGAAGAACACTGACAAATACAAGGTAGTATTTGTTTAAACCTCAGTATCTGGAAATCTCTGTCTAGAAACCTTTTCCAAATCAGGAAACTTGTAGTCATCGACTTCATACAACCTGTACTCTCTTATTATTATTTCTATCAAATCTCACTTGGCCTTTTGAACATATTTATATATGCAGTCAGTGTCTGCATTTGCTCCAATTGCTAACCCAATAAACTGCCCTTGGGGTCAGAAAGCATTCTCAAACTATTTGGGTTCAGCTAAATCAGAATGGGAGGTAAGTCCTCTCTGGGGTCATCTCCCTCCCTCTCTCCATCCATTCTCAAACGAGACATGTTAAATATGTATATTATTTAATAGTGTGTGCTTGTTGCAGGAATACGATGCAACCTGCTTAATTAAAAAGTCCAATGGAGTTTCAACTTCTATCCTGATTGACCAGGTATAAATGTATAATGCAACTATGAAATGAACAGTGTCCAATTTGTGCTTTCAGGCTATTTCTAGCCCATCGTGTTTTTTAACCTATGTTGTCGGAATGAACCATTTAGCATGTTAAGTTGCGTGTTTCAATCCGAGTGTAGTGTCTACCGAGCAACTAGTCATCTCCACGGGCGTGTAAGGTGGTTGGAAAATGTGGCTTCAGTTTACAAGTGAGCTGTCAGGCATTTGTGACAGCATGTAGTCATCCTCCTGGATAATATGCAGCTGATCGGTTAGTTATAAATTGAGCTACAGAACAATTTCAAATGAGTTGGTGTCTGAAAGGCATGAAGCCATTTTGATTGGTATGCATGCTTTTGTTAGTCTTGTACACTGGATATGCTTTTCTGAAGTGATAGTCTTTACTTTCTAGCTCGGTTAGCATTGGTAAAAGTCTGTTGCACATTCAGTAAGAGCCTGTCAAGGCCATGTCATGGCAATTCTTTATCAGACAATGCTTGTAGAAGTTCCATCGGTGTAGCATCCCTTTTCTGTCAGTGAGTGATCTAGTTTCTGAAAGACATGAAGCCATTTTGATTTCTATGCCTGCTGCACATGGCGGATTCAGTAATTTTGGTAGTCTTCTACACTGGATATGCTTTTATATGATTGCCTCATTAAGTGACAGTATGTACTGTCTAGATTGGTTAGCATTGGTAGGAGTCCGTCGCATGTTCAGTAAGAGTCTATCAAGGTCATATCACGGTGTTTCTGTATCAGACATGCTTGTAGAAGTTCCATCAGTGTGTAGCATCCATTTTCTTTCGTGTTATGATTACACATGGTCAACTCAACTGCCCAGAGCTGATGGTTGGCAGTTCAACGCAACTGCATTAAGGAATTGATTGTACATAGCATGATAGTTTTGATGAACAAGGTGAAAGGGCAGGTCCCTGAAGGGTAGTTCAGTTGTACACGAGTCGTTATTCGATGGATATCGATTCCAAAACTTATCCGTATGATTTGCCATCTTACAGTATGCTGCTATTTGCAAAGTTGTTTACGCTGCCAAACACTGTCACATCGGTCTTTGTTAGTCCGCCCCTCCAAAAATTATAGCGTAAATAAACGGTTACTGCAAAACCACTTATCTATTTCTTTTTTTGCCTTGCTAAATCTGAATAGGGAGAGGATGACAAGTTCCTTGCTGAGCAGCTGCTGGCTGGCAACTTCGAGGAGGCGTGCAAGGCCGCGGGAGTTCCCCTGAAACTCCGCATGCAGCCAGGATACGACCATTCCTTCTTCTTCATCGCCACGTTCATCGATGATCACATCGCCCACCATGCCCAGTTTCTCAAGAGCGCCTGACTGTCCAGTCACTTGTAGCGATGCAGCCAAGAGAGTTGCGGGGTCATGCTGTCGCTCCGACCTGTTAGCATACCACTGTACCGTCGTGTGTCTGTGTGTGTAAACGTGCTCTTTGCTCGCTTTGCGGTGAACCTTGTGTCCAGCTGCGAATAATATGGAGGACATGGTATCGTCATGGTGTCGCTCGGCTCCGACCTGTTATAGCATCTGTAGGATTATTGGCTCCCACAAAGAGTGCTGTTCCACACACACATCATTCTCAGGTATGCCCTCGCCCCCATTATTCTAGCCGTGCAATATATCGACCCATTCCTTGCGTGCAGCGAGTAGGATCTGGTCGTGTATATTTTACCCCATGTGGGGAAGTGCGAGCCACTTGTAATTTGTTTTGCTGGGAACGCTGATTCGTGCTTAGAAAAAACGCGAGAGATCAGTTGGAATATGTTCTCTCTTTGTGCCAGAGAGATCTCCAGTCAGGTACTGGATGGATGGCAATTATCATGACCGCACGGTGCAATTAGCGATCTCTCTCACAGAACCCTCGTCGCTCCCTCAAATCGTAGCCACGAGTCCATAACATCGCCTGGTGGTGATAGCTGAGCCTGAGTTTTTTTTTGTTTGAAAACCCTGTCGTATCCCAGGGTTGGTTAATCCGACCAACGTTTCGCTGCCGCTATGAAGCCCAAGATTATGAAGATGCCTCCAGTAAAAAACTACTCCTACACTGCGCTGCTCCAGAGGCACGTCGTCAATGGCACCAATTTCGTCGCAAGCGGCAGAGACCCGGCCGCGTGCGATGGTGGCCGACCACCGCCCACCCACCCACGTCCCGGCGTGGCAGGCTGCACCATTATTTACCCCCGCGCCATCCCAGGCCATTTATTACGCGTCCCCACATCGCATCTGGGCCCTTCCCGGTTAACCCCATCCAAAGCTACAGCTACCAGCTGACTCGTGGGTCCCACCCATGGAGAGGGCCACAAGGCAGGCGCTGTGCGCGAACGCGTGACGGTCGCGCCCGGTAGCGAGCCCTCCGTTCCCGGGGTTTATTTCTACCGCGGCTTGGAGAGTGGGAGAGAGCCAGTTAGCCATAGAGGGATAGAGAGGAGTGGAGTAGATCTAGCGGCGGGGGCTCCGCCCCGCCCGCGCCAGGGCCGGAGGCTAGAGCTTGGCCTGGGCCGGCCGACCACCGGCGGTGTGTACGTGCGGCGGCCTGAAGAGGCGCGCGCAGGGAGAGGCGCCGGATCTCGCACGGCAAGGATCTGCTCGACGGGAGGGTATAAATCGCTTGTGCTGTTCTAGTAAATAATTTCGTTTGTTCCAAGTAAACGTTGCATGCCAGGTTACCACTTTTTTTTATTACGTTACCCGGCTGGGGTGTGCATCTTAACTGCAGATCGTTGCTCATCCACCATAAATCTGTGCATGCTTTTCTTCAGAGCTGGTAGATCTGTACATGTTTTTCTTTTGACCTGGTAGATCTGGAGTGTTGATTTGGTACGATTTGCTGGATTGCTAGGATGTCTCAATTGTTCTTGCTTGGTCAGGTTTTGAAGTGTTACTGGTTCTACAACAGAACCTAGATTCCTACGGTTTTGATCATCTGTTGCCTGGACCGCATGATTCAGTTAACTCTTTTCTTCCATTTTTTGAATGTAACATTCGATGCATGCTGATTCGGTTGCCGACTCAACTTCATATGCTTAGGCCCATGGGACGAGACAAAGAACTTCTACTTAGCTGTCACCATATTGTCACTGGTTTGACAGTGGACTTCTCTCGCAGGGCAAGGATGTGAACAACTGGAGGTATAAAGCGTCCCTCCTCTTCTAGAAAGTTTATTTTTGTCCAAGTAATTCTTGCACGTAAAGTTCCCACTGTATTTTCTTCTGTTCGGCTTGTGTCTGCATACATCTTAAATACTGCTGTTGGTCATCCAGTATAGATCTATATTGACTGGCTTAAATACTGCTGTTCTGTTTGGCTGGTATAGATTTATAGGTTTGTTGTCTATGTAACTTGCTAATGATCAATATTGGCATTCCTTCACTACTAAGAAACATATTAGATGCATGTTGATTGGTCAGTGCAAAAGTTGCATAAACAATGTTCTAGCCACTGTTTTCTGGCTATATATATTACTGTTTTTGATCTTTAGTCTACTTGTTTCCTAGATAACTCATGATTCAGTACTCTACTTCTCTTTATAATTAAACATTTGATGCAATTTTTTAATTGAGTTGTCAACTAACAGTCACAAATAATTTCATATGCATAGGTACCGCTGTCCTCTGTTGGATTCAATATTGCCACTGTTTTTTCCTCTCTAGGCAAGGATATACTAGATCAAGCATCATATCATGTACACCATAAGCTTAATGTCTACTGGTTGGATCATGCTTCTGTTTATGAGCTCATTGAAGTAACCATCTCCTAGCTTAAATGGTCCAATTTTTTGATTTTATGATACACAAAACCTTCAGCTATCCATTTCCGTATCAGCTGGTCTCTCTTAATTTTGTAATCCTCTGGAAATATGCTTAGATATAATAAATGATGTGAAGGTAGGTCATAGAACAACAACAAACACCATCTTTAGCCTCAAGAAAGTTGGGTTAGGCTAGAGATACAGCACAACAGGGCCACACACTCACAATATGATAAGTGCTATATATCTAGTAACGGGAGGTTATTGGCTTGTGGGTTATGTCCGAGTGGCAATCTAGAAGCCAATCCTCTTTTACTAGTAGTTTTGATTCACCTTCTCATCTCTAGGGTTAGTTATTATGGCTAACTATGTTTTGAGAAGATTATAAGATTAGGCAAGGTCACTTGATCCCGAAGTGGATAGCTGAATGTTTTGTTTATCATTAAAAACAAGATATTAGACTATTTGAGCTAGGAAAAGGTTACTCAATGAGCTCCTAATCAGAAGTATGATTCAACCAATAGACATTAATGTTGATGATGAAGGCTTGAAAAAATCATATTGTGTATGTGGTATGGTGATTGATCCAACATGTTCTTTGCCAAGTGAAGAAAATTTTGTGGTGAAATTGCATGGCAATGAGCAAAGAGTGGTCCAATCCAATCTGAAGATTCAAAGGTTATCCATTCAAAAGAGCATGGCAGTTATGACTAAACAGCAGCAGCTACCATATCACACTGGTTTCCTGCAGTTTCATATGTGCTATGCCTATCCAGTTCTGGTTATGTGCCTATCCAGTTCTGGTTATGTGGACGTGGGAGTGCTAGCTGTGCTGGAATTTGCATATTGTGCTGCATTGCTTCCATCTTGAGTTTCTGACTAATCAAGACGTGGTGATTAAAGAACAACCCATTTGCCTTGTGATTTGATTTGTCTTCCATATGCAACTACATGAAGCTCTTGCCGTGACCTTGTATCTTCTGCAATCTGCTAAAACAGAACTATAAGTTTCTTCATGTTGTTAGGCAGTGTGAATCATGATGTACTCCTGGCTGGTTTGCTGGCTTTGTTTTCTTGCTAGCAGCTTTCCGAGTCTGTATACCCTGTGCAATGAAATTATTGACTTCCAATCTACAATCTTGCACAGCTTTTCCTTCTGTGGTGATTGATTTTTGTCATGTCTGTTTTCCTTTCATTGCCATGTATCCTGTCACATTTGCATAAACAGTTAATCGGTCTTGGCCTTGAGCTGATGCAACAATTTCTATAGCTTACGTGATGAGCAGTACATTATGTGCCAATGTCATTCCTGTATTCTTATATTGCCCTCTCATTGCCTTTTCCTGATTGGTATTAATTACTTGGTAGCCACGCATGTATTTAGAGCATCTCCACCGGTAGCCCCAAATAGGCGCTGGCAGGGCGCCGACACCTCCGTTTGGGGGCGTCGGCACTGCATCCTCTATTGTGGATGCTGCTACCACACCTGCATCCTCTATTGTGGATGCTGCTACCACACCGGTGTTCCCAAAACAACAACCCTGATAGATCTTCAAATTTAAAATAATATTTAAAAACCGAAATTCATACGAAATTTATACAAAAGTAGCTTGAATTTAACTTAATACTGATCTACTGGCTGTCGGTTGGGGCGCTCGATAGCCTTGCTCGTTGTTTTTCGCCATTGCTGTCTGGCGTCGTATCTGGCGGTTGAGCATGGCGGCCTGCATCGTAGGGGCTTGCCGGCGGCGCTATCCGCGTGTTATCACCAGAATTTAACCGAGTCAGAGGTGGGCCGCAATCAAGATGGGCTTAAAGGAAGTATACATGGAGGATTACGTGAATCGGCCTGTCATACCAAGTTGGGTTTAATTGCCCTTGTATCTGTAAAATATTAGATCGCATCTTAGTTTAGAAAGTAGAGTCTTACTCGTGCACGGTTTGGTGCACGCCCACATTAGAAAGTCCGCTGGACTATAAATATGTACCTAGGGTTTATGGAATAAACAACAACTCACGTTCAACCCCAAAACAAACCAATCTCGGCGCATCGCCAACTCCTTCGTCTCGAGGGTTTCTATCGGGTAAGCGACATGTCGCCTAGATCGCATCTTGCGATCTAGGCAGCACAAGCCCCACGTTGTTCATGCGTTGCTCGTATCGAAGCGCTTTTGATGGCGAGCAACGTAGTTATCATTAGATGTGTTAGGGTTAGCATTGTTCTTCGTTTAAGCATGCTTACGTAGTGCAACCCTTGCATATCTAGCCGCCCTCACGCCTATCTCGGTGTGGGGCGGCACCCCGCTTGATCATTATTTAGTAGATCCGATCCGTTACGATTGCTCCTTGTTCTACAAGGATTAGTTTAATATCTCGCAATAGTTAGGCCTTACAAAGGGGGAGGATCCAGGTGGCACGTAGGGTGGCGTTCGCAAGTCCTAAACGGGATGTTCCGAGGATCAACTTCATGTTGGTTTTTAGGCCTTGTTTAGGATCGGCTTACGAGCACCGTGCGTGGCCGCGAGGCCCAACCTGGAGTAGGATGATCCGATTATGCGGTGAAAACCCTAAATCGTCGTAGATCTCATTAGCTACATCTTGATCAAGCAGGACCACCAAGTATTCGTGCACCCCGTACGAATCATGGGTGGATCGGCTCTTTGAGCCGATTCACGGAGATAACCCGAGAGCCGATCGAGGCTCGTATTTAATGTTTACATGTATGCCCCTGCGAGAAACTAAGCGAGGCATCCCCATCACCTTCCCGACCGGGTATAGGTCAGGTGGCACGCCCTTGCACTTCGCATCGCCGCGTGTGACCGGAAGAGCATTGCGGGCCGTCGCTCGGAGGGGTCTCGGCCAGCCGCAGCTCTAGGCTCTTCCCGGCTCTACGGTGTTGACAAGGCCGCCGCCCGCCGGTGGGTTTTGGCGATCAACACATTCCGGCACGCCCGGTGGGACAATCGTCTACATCAACCACATCGCCATCTACGTCCGAGATGGCGGACGCGCACGCCGGTCACCTACGAGGATCCGCCCGACGACCTCAAGAAGCAATACAACGAGATCAAGGCCACCCTCGAAGCCGACCTCATCGGCTCTTTTCGGAGAACCCGTTCCCATGGCATCGGATGGAAGGGATTCTCACCGCAAGGTGCGCTCGATGGGATAGACCTCTCTACCCCGTCGGAGGAACGCACCGGGGGTCACGGCGAGGAGATCAACTACCCGGTGGCTCACTCGCTACACCGCCACTCGAGAACTTGGTCAACGTGTTGGAGCGTGTCGCTCTGCGCGTGATCCAGGAGATCATGAGCCACCGTACTCGCCGTCGGGACCAGCTCTCGGGACTCATCAAGGAGAGTTGCCACTCCGGTCCCGTCCACCGCTGCCATATGCGTTGGCAGCACCTCGCTGAAGTGCCGACTACACCGGCATTCCTCGTCTACAGGATTGGTGGCGACCCTAGTGACTACCGGTTCTTAATGGAGGCGCCTAAGGAGATCCCTCAAGGATACGCGTGCATGTATGTGCCGGATTGTGGTGACTGGGCACTCACAAACCAGGCCACAACATCGGGGACTCCGGCGAAGACAGGAGGAACGTCGGCGACAGAGCTTGAGAAGCAGACGTGGCTAACTAAATGCGCCACACCGACGAAACTCCCGAGCCCAGCTCCTGCAGATGGCTCAGAGCTGGAAAAGCACACATGGCTGGCCAAGTACGCCACCCCGGCGAATCTTCAGAGTGCAACTCCTACGGCCAGCACAGCGGATCAGATCAGTACCATACTGAGAGACCAGTTCGGCATGATGCCGAAAAGAAGGGCGATCGGCTATTCCAAGCCGTACCCCGACGATTACGAGATGATCCCGCTGCCACCTAAATATCGGCTCCCCGACTTCTCCAAATTCGGTGGATCGGATGGCTCCAGCTCCATCGAGCACGTCGGCCGATATTTGGCTCAACTAGGACCGGCTTCGGTGTCGGATCAGCTACGCGTGAGGCTCTTTTCACGGTCCCTCACGGGATCGGCTTTTGGATGGTACACCTCTTTGCCAGCAAACTCCATCCGAGTCTTGGAAGCAATTGGAAGAACAGTTCCATATGCAATACCATTCGAAGCTTCCGAGTCCGGCATTGCCTATCTAGCACAACTACGTCGAAGCGCGGGAAACGGTGACGAGAATACATCCAGCGCTTCAGGAATCTTAGGAACCGATGTTATTCGGTTCGTATAACCGAAAAGGAAGCGATCGAGTTGGCGTAGCAGTGCCTTGCAACACAGCTCAAGGACATGGCCTCCCAAGCAGATTATCCCTCGCCGGCGCACATGGTTCGAAACTATCGGCATATGAACAGCGCCACCCCGACTCGTACCAAGACAAGTTCAAGCGTGCGATAGTTATGGTCGATACAGAGGAAGATGAAGTGCTTGCGGGAGACCAAGAAATAGCGAGTGGTCGAGTGGACTCGGGGAGGAACCCCGTGGCCCGCAAATGGGTAAAGCCACCGGGGCCGCCCGGGGGATTTGATTTTGACGTAACCAAGACCGAACAAATCTTCGACCTCCTCGCTCAAGGAGAAACAGATTGACGATTCCCGGAGGTCTCAAGTTCCCCACGGCGAAAGAGCTAAACGGAAAGCCGTACCGCAAATTCCACAACTCGCTTTCCCATGCCACCAACGACTGCCGGGTGTGGCGTCAGCACATCCAAGCGGCGATAGAGAAGGGGCGGCTAATTTTCAACCAGTACGCCATGAAGGTCGACACCCAACCCTTCCCCGCCGTTAACATGGTAGAAATCACCTACCCGGAAGGTTGCCAGCCGGGTCCCTCGTTCAGCATCAACATGGTAGGACCTGGAAACCACTCGGCAAAGATGGAGATGAGGGCAGCTGCTCTCATAGCAAGGATACGAGAGGAGGCCGCTCCACGCGATCGGCTCCGTCATGATGGCAAGCGCTATGTCACAGAGGGAGAGGTGAAGAATATAAGATATCAACGACCCCTCTCCGATCACCTCCTCAACAAATATGTGAGTCGAGTATGACCAACGCCGACGGTCCAATTACGATGATAGAGGAGATCGTCCGGCTAGAGAAGCCGGAAGATATCGTCGGCGAGGATCGCGATGAGGAGGAGCACGAGCGCTATGCCACGGAAGCATCAAGGGAGCAAGATGACAACGCCGGACATTGGGACCGCCCCTTCTTCGGACACTCGCTGGGATTCAGGAATGAGCCGATTGCCCACAATCGGCAATTGCCCGGAATGCAACAAGAAGAAGAAGGAGGCAGCCAACGTGTCCGTGTTCGAGCGCCTAGGGCCTCTCCCGCCACAAAGCAAACGCGCCGAGTCACCTCGTTGGGCAGATCTTGAGGATTCGGAAGACGAGGGAGAAGTAGAAGAAGACAGGTACCACCGGCCAAGGTGGTGCCTCGACGGACTCAGCCGTTCCCAAAAGCGCAGGGTTCAGCCGATTGCGCGGCCTGGAGGAAGCCGAAAGGCTATACCTGCATACGCTAAGGAAAGCACGACCTGATCTGGCTGCAAAAGTTCAGCGAGCCCTGGATGAAGAGGGTCGTCCACGGAAAATGGAGTGGCGCCCCAAACAGAGGAAAGCCGATGATGAGACATCGGCTGGTACAAACATGGTACTCGTCTTGCCGACCGAGCTTAGTGCTCCACGACCCTACGGTGCACTCAAGGTGGACGACAGCAAGCGCATCAAGTCAGAGGTTGGGTTGGTTTTATCCAGCCTGACCAAGTAACAAGATTAAACCAATGAGCAAACCAGGCGAGGCTGATCCTTGTGATCGGCCCCAAAAAAAAAAAATTTATGAAGGGACATTACAGGACCTTCAGTCAGCTCTCCAATGAATATGGAGGCCGATTCCAGCAATCGGCCAAAATTACTTCCACCACATGTTCTGCTTGCGTTCAGCACCGATCTACTGGACAGTGACCACGTCGGCATACGAGAGTCAGCGCGGATTTTTGCGGAGCCGACGTACAAGTGCGAGTGCTCCGGCTAACCATACAAGCCGATATCCGCAGGTCATTCAGCGAGTATCGGCTCGGGGGGGCATATAATCAGATGAACATGTGCAGATAAACATGTGAGAACATACGTGCAAGGAAACATTGGGGGCCGACTAAGAGAAATCGGCCAAATATAAAAATATATATATATGAAAATTCGAAAAATTTTCGAACACAGCCGATGCAAGCGAGCATCGACTTAAGGATATGAAAGCCGATGCATGGCCATCGACTCAAGGGGAGTAACTCGTTACGATCGGAGGGTCAATGGAGCACAAAGGGAGATTTTTTATGAAGGAACTCCTCAATGGAGCAGCTTTGGAAGCTCGGATCCTCTCTTCAAGAACAATATCGGGAGCGACATGGGCGGACGGATCAGGTCAAGGATGGATTGCATTAGATTCACCAAAGGAAAGGAGCCGATCTAGCCAGCAAGAACTAAAGAAGCTCGGGGGGCAGCTCACCTTGAAGGCTTTCCGCTCAAGAGAAGCCGATTTGTGTTCAAATCGGCTGACGCTGCATAAGGAACTTCCCCACACGCGATCAAGCCCAGGTCTATACAGCTCATTGGCGTATCCTCGTCTCTGTTTTGCCTTGGCTCAGACTCGGGGGCAACAGAGCCCGGTAGATGTTCTATTGAAGGACCGATTGAAGTACCATCGGCTGATCTTCGTTGCAACCTTCTTCACAAAACGATGAGCGCTCGCTAAGGAATTGAAGAATAGAAGGATGAATGTCGAAGGACCGATGTGTTGTTATCGGTTCATTACACATTGGCGAAGGGGATGAATCGGCAAGGTCGAGTAGGAGGGGTGAATCGGCTCAATTAAAACTCGGAAGAAATCGGCAAAATCAAAGTGGGGAACAGTTCTTCATTGATAGGCGGGATTTCTTACATAAAGAGCTAATTGCTCCCAAAAGGAAATACTAGGGGATACATTGCCCCATCTACTACTACCGACCCTATGCTAGAGGTCCTATCTACGGGCCGTCACCGCCTCATCGTCATCCTCGGAGCTCTCATCGGCACCGCTGCCGATGGGCTCCTCGTCGCTACTCCCGTAGCCCTCCACGGGGGCTTCATCCCCGTCTTCGTCGTCGCCGCTCGTCGTCGTCCCACCACATGCGGAGGCGCTTCGCCGGTGGGTAGCCCTCGAGGGAGTCGTCGTCGTCGTCCTCCTCCTCCTCCTCTTCCTCCTCCACCACCCCCTCGGAGGAGGTGAAGTCGTCCCGGGAGAAGCGATCGTCATCGCTCTCCTCCTCCGATTCCCCGTCGGCGAGGAAACGGAGGTCGCTCTCCCCGTCCGTCGAGGACTGGTCGTCCTCGGACCGGATGGAGAAGTCATGGTCGACTCCTCCCCGGCCGCAATGGCGCGACGGGTGTTGGCCGCATGGACCGCCGCCGGGTTGTGCTCCGGCGTCGGCTCGCGGGACATGGAGGACTGGCCGGAAGGATCCGATAGGGCGAGAGGAGGAAGAAGACATGATGGCGCAGGAGGTTTTTGGGACTCGCTAATGCGAGGGGGATGCAGAAGCGGAACTGTTCATAGCGGTTAAATAAAAGGGGATATGGTGAAAATTCAATGCCACAGCAGTTTCCGAGGAAGTGGTGTTTGAAAGAAAGAGAAAAGACTGCCAAGTCACGCGGAGAAGTTGAGAAGGCAAGTCATCATCATGAGGGATACTGCGACGGTTCTGCCACGACATGACCCGACGAAGGAAAGCAGAGTGATTTTGGAATTACCAATTCCAAAACCAGGGGGCATGTGTTATCACCGGAATTTAACCGAGTCGAGGTGGGCCGCAATCAAGATGGGCTTAAAGGAAGTATACATGGAGGATTACGTGAATCGGCCTGTCATACCAAGTTGGGTTTAATTGCCCTTGTATCTGTAAAATATTAGATCGCATCTTAGTTTAGAAAGTAGAGTCTTACTCGTGCACGGTTTGGTGCACGCCCACATTAGAAAGTCCGTTGGACTATAAATATGTACCTAGGGTTTATGGAATAAACAACAACTCACGTTCAACCCCAAAACAAACCAATCTCGGCGCATCGCCAACTCCTTCGTCTCGAGGGTTTCTATCAGGTAAGCGACATGCTGCCTAGATCGCATCTTGCGATCTAGGCAGCACAAGCCCCACGTTGTTCATGCGTTGCTCGTACCGAAGCGCTTTTGATGGCGAGCAACGTAGTTATCATTAGATGTGTTAGGGTTAGCATTGTTCTTCGTTTAAGCATGCTTACGTAGTGCAACCCTTGCATATCTAGCCGCCCTCACGCCTATCTCGGTGTGGGGGCGGCA
>NC_061513.1:31438735-31455575 GCF_022539505.1 Lolium rigidum | reverse complement strand
AGGTGCCAAAAAAACTCCAAGAAAAGAAAGTTGATTGCTCATAGAGGATGACATGCGGGTCCCATGAGCCACAGAGGTTCCTCAACGTTTCAAACGTGGCATGAGATCGAAAGAAAAAGGCAAGTGACCAAATATGAGGAGCCAAAAATAATTCAAGAAAAGAAAGTTTTATAGTACATAGAGGATGACATGCGGGTCCCATTTAGAAGCAGCGGTATCACCGTTTGAGAGGCGGCAGGGGATCAAAAGAAAAAAGAAATTGCCAAAAATCAGAGGGTGAAAAAAAACCAAGAAAATGAACTTTTATAGTACATAGAGGATGACATGCGGGTCCCATGAGCCGGCAGGTTCCTCAACGTTTCAAACGTGGCATGAGATCGAAAGAAAAAGGCAAGTGACCAAATATGAGGAGCCAAAAATAATTCAAGAAAAGAAAGTTTTATAGTACATAGAGGATGACATGCGGGTCCCATTTAGCAGCAGCGGTATCACCGTTTGAGAGGCGGCAGGGGATCAAAAGAAAAAAGAAATTGCCAAAAATCAGAGGGTGAAAAAAAACCAAGAAAATGAACTTTTATAGTACATAGAGGATGACATGCGGGTCCCATGAGCCAGCGGGTTCCTCAACGTTTCAAACGTGGCATGAGATCGAAAGAAAAAGGCAAGTGAAAAAATATCGGGAGCCAAAAATAATTCAAGAAAAGAAAGTTTTATAGTACATAGAGGATGACATGCGGGTCCCATTTAGCAACGAGCGGTATCACCGTTTGAGAGGCAGCAGGGGATCGAAAGAAAAAGTCAAGTGACCAAATATGAGGTGCCAAAAAAATCCAAGAAAAGAAAGTTTTATAGTACATAGAGGATGACATGCGGGTCCCATTTAGCAACGAGCGGTATCACCGTTTGAGAGGCGACAGGGGATCGAAAGAAAAAGTCAAGTGACCAAATATGAGGTGCCAAAAAAATCCAAGAAAAGAAAGTTTTATAGTACATAGAGGATGACATGCGGGTCCCATTTAGAAGCAGCGGTATCACCGTTTGAGAGGTGGCAGGGGATCGAAAGAAAAAGGTAAGTGACCAAATATGAGGTGCCAAAAATAATTCAAGAAAAGAAAGTTTTATAGTACATAGAGGATGACATGCGGGTCCCAGGTAGCAGCAGCGGTATCACCGTTTGAGAGGCGGCAGGGAGCGAAAGAAAAAGGCAAGTGACCAAATTTGAGGTGCCAAAAAAAACTCCAAGAAAAGAAAGTTGATTGCACATAGAGGATGACATGCGGGTCCCATTTAGCAGACAGCGGTCTCAACGTTTCCAAGGCGGCAAGGGATCAAAAGAAAAAGGAAGTAGCCGTAAATCGGGGGTCAAAAAAATCCAAGAATAGAAAGAATTTTGGTTCATAGAGGATGACATGCGGGACCCATGATCCCGCATCGTAAACGGCTCGATCGGAGAACGTTGAACGAGATGGCGCGATCTAGAAAAAAAACAATGCCGGAGAGGCTGCCATCCGGGCCCTACATCCCTCGGCGGTGCGGATTTGCGTTGACTCGGCCGGCGAACCCGAGATTTCGAGATGCACCACGTCCCGGGCCACCATACGCGACGTTTTGGCCGCTTTCGTCGGGCTAGGTGGCCTCAAAAACGAGAAAAAAAAGTTTTGACATGCACCACGGAGGGACCAAAATCGTCGGCCATGGTACACCAGCAACCACGGCGCGACTTCAACTTCGTCGGCCATGGCAACTTTTCTTGTAGTGCTATTCAGTGTAAAAGCGGTAGTCTCTAAAGCATAATCCACAAAAGTATAATGGCGTCATTTTATTTTATCTCATCATCAATCCAACAGGTTTGGATACGTCTCTTGGATACTCCATCATCATTATGATACTCCAAGAAACGTGAGTTGTAGAACAATTTCATAAATCTCTTAGATGTTCGCCAAAACTCGTAATTCAAATATTTCCACCATGATCCAATCATAGATATTTGACTTTTCTATTACGATGATTTCCACTTCATGCTGAAACTTATTTGAATCCATTCAAATGTTTCAAACTTCTTCCTTATCGAATATATCCACATATATATACTCAATTCATTGTTAGAAGTTTTCATGAAGTAGAAGAATCTCCCGCACACAACTATGCCCAGTGAACCATATACATCACCATGTATGTTTCCACTAAGTTAGTTGCACGTTCAACTCTTGGCCAATGAACGGTACTTAAGTCATTCTCTTTAGAAGAGATTTGCAAGCGCCAAATGATTCAAAAATCATATGACTACAAAAATCCATTCAAATGGAGTTCCTTCATGCGTTCCTTTCTAACATGACATAAATGGTGGTTGCACTAATGAGTGGAATTCACATCATTTGCCTTATGGCATTTTGCGTCAGCGTTATGTATGTGTGCTTCACCATAAAGATTGATAATAACTTATCCATCATACATGGAATGCTGTTACAATTTGAACAACTCACTGTTTTCATTTAACCAGAACAAAACAACAATTATAAATTTATTTATTATAAATCTGAAGGGCTAGGTAGAATGCCAACGGCAAACATAATAACACTTTATTTTGTTCCAGACGTGCATTCCTACCATACTCCTTGTCAATCACTTAGGCCATTGTATTCTTGTATTGCGTTGTTTTCTATGACACCTCATACCAACCAATATGGTACAATTACCCAATAATTTCATTCTGTGACCAAAACAAGGAATACATTCATAACATGTATATCATCTATATACACCTGAGCTAGACTTTCTAGTCTTTTTCTTTCTTTCTGCCAAAATTCTTTTGTAGTTTCTCTTTTAACTTTCCTCATTCTTAGAAAACATTTCACCTTCAATAACTTCTAGGTCCATTGGTCAAATACCAATAACCTTGAGGTTCTTACTTTGAAGTTGATCATCACATGACAAGTGCTCCAGATTTCACTATTAGTAACCTTTTAATGTGATGAACAATTTTACTCATAATTTTTATCCATCAAATCATGACGACTTTCCGAGACCATGTCTGTACATGCTAGGCTCGTAAAGTTTAACCTTAGTATTCGCATGTGCAAATCTGGCTTGCACCCGTTGTATGCACACGTAGAATCTATAACACCCGATCATCACGAGATGCTTAGAAGCGACGAGTTTTAGCAACAATGCATACTAAGGACGATCATTTCATGGATATGCGAATATCGTTAGTACCCAACTAGTTGGAGGATTGGGACGCCTGGCGTCTTCAACCTTCGTACATTCCCATAAAACTTATGAGTTTATGTAGTCTCACTAGATTATATTCTATCATCTTGCAATAAGGTCTTAGATATCACATATATCTCATACCTTGCTTATGTCTGAAAACAAAATTTCCAGCTCCTTACTTTTCAAACAGATTTGAACTTCAAGTTTCACGGAGACAAGATGATTTAAGGTACTAATTGAAACCATTGCTCTTTAAATCATCAATGTGAGGTTTACTAAAATTTTGCATTAGGACTTAATCATATCTTGATTCTTTAACAATACGGTACCGATCCGTAAAGTTACTTGTCGGACTTAACGAGTATTTCTATCTCAATTACAAGACTAGCGCATGGTAGATAACGGATGTCAATTCTACAAATTTAATTCAAAATACTATTCAGACTATGTTCATGATAATTAGTTCATATTTTAATCTAATTACTAATGAACTCCCACTTAATACAACATCCCTCATAGTTGTTAAGTGGCACACGATCCACATCCACTACACCAAAACCGATCATCACGTGAGATGATGTAGCTTCAATGGTGAACATCAACATGTTGATCAAATCATCCATATGACTCGTGTTCAACCTTTCGGTTTCCGTTGTCCCGAGGCCATATCTGTACATGCTAGGCTCGTCAAGCAAACCCAAGTATTTCCGCGTGTGCAACATGGCTTACACCTGTTGTATGTGAACGTGGAATCTATCACATCCGATCATCACGAGATGCTTCAAAACGACGAACTGTAGCAACGGTGCATACGAGGGGAGAACACTTTATTATCTTGATATTAATGTGAGGGATCATCTTATAATGCTACAGTCGCGATCTAAGCAAGATAAGATGCATAAAGGATTAACATCACATGCAATTCATAATATGTGATATTATATGGCCTTTCTTCTTATCTCCATCTCCAAAGCACACGATCATGATCTCCATCATCACCAGCATTGCACCAAGGTCCATGGCGCCGCTTCATGGTTGTCCATCACTTATAGCTACTATAACAACTACTTGAAATAAAGCTATTACATGATGAATAGACACGCATGTCTTTAACAAAAATTAAAGACAACCATTAGGCTCCTGCCGGTTGCCATAATACAACAATGAACATCTAATACATCAAATATAATCATCATCACATCATGGCCATATCACATCACCAAACCCTGCAAAAACAAGTTAGACGCCTCTAATTTGGTTTGCATATTTTACGTAGTTTAGGGTTTTTGAGTAAGATCCAATCTACCTACGAACATGAACCACAACGGTGATACTAGTGTTGTCAATAGAAAGTGCAAATTGGAATCTACACTATGGTGGGAGAGACAGACACCCGCAAAGCCACTTATGCAATACAAGTTGCATGTCAAGCGTGGAGCAAGTCTCATGAGACGCGGTCATGTAAAGTTAGCCCGGGCCGCTTCATCCCACCATCCCGCAAGATGCAAAGTACACAAAATAAAGCAACAAAAGCATCAACGCCCACAAAACCATTGTGTTCTACTCGTGCAACAGATCTATACATAGACATGGCTCTGATACCACTGTTGGGGTTCGTTGCATAGAAAACAAAATTTTTTCCTACCGCAAGACGAATAAAACCAAGATCTAATCTATGGAACACCCAAGATCTAATCTACAAGATCGAAGCAACGAGATTGATATGAGACTAACCCTCGAAGATTTCCAAAGCCTACGAGATTAGATCTCGTTGTTGGTGTAGACGATCGTCCCCGATGCTGCAATTCGGCAGCACTTCCGTACTCGGTCGCGCGCACGGTGTCGATGAAGCCCTTCCTCTCCCTGTTCCAGCGGGCAGCGGAGGTGTTGTAGATCTCCTCCAAGTTCCAGCAGCACGACGGCATGGTGGTGGTTGTGGAGGAAGAAAAGTTGCAGGGCTTCGCCAAGCCGGAACAGCGTATGGTGGGGGAGAGAGGCGGCCAGAGGAGGGGGCAAATCATGGGATGGTGGTCGGCCACCCCCTCCCCTCTTTATATAGGGGGCCAGGTCGGCTGGGGTGGCCCCCTTTCCCATCTAGGGTTAGGGGGCGGCGGCCAAGTGGGGGGAAGAGGGAATTCTCCCCCCCCCCCCCAAGTTGATCCCCCTAGGGTTTTGGGGAAACCCCTAGGGGTTGGCTGGCTGGGCTTTGAGGGGCATGTGCCCCTGGCCCATTAGGCTAGGGAGCACCCCCTCGGCCCATTCTAGGCCTCCTAGGGTCGTGGGCCCACTTGTGGGTCCCCCGGGACCTTCTAGAACCTTCCCGGTCATCCACCGGAAAAATCCCGAACTTTTCCAAAACCTAGAAATCAACTTCCCTTATATGAATCTTATTCTCCGGACTATTCCGGACCTCCTCGTGACGTCCTGGATCCCATCCGAGACTCCGAACAAACTTCGTCTCCATCCATATTCAAATCTACTTATGCGACATCGAACCTTAAGCGCGTCACCCTGCGGTTCGCGAACTATGCAGATATGGTCGAGACTCCTCTCCGAGCAATAACCAATAGCGGGATCTGGAGATCCATAATGGCTCCCACATATTAAACGATCACTTAGTGATCGATTGAACCATTTACATACGATGCCAATTCCCTTTGTCACACGATATTTTACTTGTCCGAGGTTCGATCATCGGTATCTCCATACCTTGTTCAACCTCGTTACCGACAAGTACTCTTTACTCGTACCGTGGTATGTCATCTCTTATGATCCAATCATATGCTTGCAAGTTAATTAGACGACATTCCACCGAGAGGGCCCAGAGTATATCTATCCATCATCAGGATGGACAAATCCCACTATTGATCCATATGCCTCAACTCACACTTTCCGAATACTTAATCCCATCTTTATAACCACCCATTTACGCAATGGCATTTGATGTAATCAAAGTACCCTTCCGGTGTAAGTGATTTACATGATCTCATGGTCAAGGACTTAGGCAACTATGTATCGAAATCTTATAGCAAATTGAACTTAATGACTTGATCTTATTCTACGCTCATTTGGGTGTGTGTCCATTATATCATTCACCTAATGACATAACCTTGTTATTAATAACATCCAATGTTCATGATCACGAAACCATGATCATCCATTAATCAACAAGCTAGTTATACAAGAGGCTTACTAGGGACTCCTTGTTGTTTACATAACACACATGTATCAATGTTTCGGTTAATACAATTATAGCATGGGATGTAAAAATTTATCATGAACACTAAGATATACCAATAACTAATTTATTATTGCCTCTTGGGCATATCTCCAACAAGATCCTCCTCATCAAGATCCACCACTCCACCATCATCATCCTCACATAGAGAGAGAAATTCATTTTTGTAAAGATTAGGGTTCTGAACTATATTCTCATCAAGATCTCTAGAGATTGATTTTATCTCTCTTTTTATTGTGTCTTGCTACGGTAATATCGATATGGACCCTATTCTTATAACCAATATGTATTTATGTTATTTTCCTCGCATGTGCGAGTAAACTCCCATAGATGTGGGAGCTATAGGGGATGGGTGAGATGTGATGTGCATATTATCTTTTCACACTTTTGTGAGAGTTAGTATTATTATTGTTTATGAGATTGATTATCTATGTTATGTTTAATACTTGTTGTCTAATGAAGGGCCGAAACAACAAGATTCATGTACCTAACAGGATAACACTTGCTGTTTAGCGAATTTGTGACCTCTTAGTGAATGTTGAGTTATCAAAGAGAAGCGAGCACAACTCAAGCGAGCACAACTCGAGGAGCTTGTGTATGGTCTGCCAGCAGCGAGCCATGTCGGTCAGGGATAGCCTAGCGACGATGGACAAACTATTAGGCCTTGTCGGACTAAACTTTTGTTTGGAACACGCGGTTCAACATGATTTTCTATCTGCTGCCGATCATCTCTAGAGGCTCAACCCAAACGAACAATATGTATCCTTGCAGATAAAAAGTGCTTCCGAGCGATCCAAACCGATCGTTGTCCATTTTATTGTCCGGTCAGACGCAATTAGAAACCAAAACCTGGCTCAAAGAACTAACAATATTACCCTAGTGAATAAATAAGAAATACAAAAACAAAAACAACGATTGGACTGGAGAGGTCGAGTCACTGTTTGCGCATTTCCATGTCCGGCATATGCCACCTGGCCGAGTTACAAGTGAAACAACTCCACCCCATGCGTTGTCCCTCCTCCTCGCCTACCTTACCTTGTGACATCCTCAAAGCCGGGCCCGAGCAGGGGTGCCGGCATCCGCCATGCCGTTGGGAGATGGGAGCTTTGTCGGCCATCAAGAGAAGTCGGGTGTGGCAGGCCGAAGCTGCTAGCGCGGGACGCATATGCAGAGCAATGTGGCCGGTGTCAAGCAGCGTTGCGCGGCAAGCCGGAGTTGCTAGACGGGTCACCGTCGGCTGCTCGCCCACGCTATACCGCTGCCGGTGCTTTTTTTTTACTTTGCGGTGACAATCTAATAATTGGAATCATATTCGCCGTAGCGGGTTTTTTTTTAGTGTTTTTTTCCTTTTTCTTGGCCGTGTGCATCCATTTTGTTATTAGGGTACTGTGTTGTTGCAGAGACTGAGTGTAATTGATATCTCTCATATCAAAATATTTCCTTTATCGAAAAAAATGCAATTTCCTTTGTTACAAATGTTGCCAAAAGGAATCCTTGTGTCGCTCCAACACACATATTCTTTCTAGAATGTGGTCAAGTTTGTGCTGACAGCCAGTACCCTGAACTGCAGTCTGTTATCTCCACTAATATAAAAAGAGAGAGAGCCGGAGATCCAAACAATCTCAGTCATTAAATCATGTCTATCCAGTGGCCTAGCTTTCTCCAATGTTGAGTATCAAACGCGTTTAGCGTCTCCGCTAATCAAGCCGTGTCTCCACTAATCGAGCCCTCCCTGGCAACTACCCACTCCTTTGAAGCACAACCGCTACATCCATTCCACGCGAGATTGCATTCAGGCTGCTGACTCGCTTTTTTCCCGACCATCCTCGATCGGAGGCGCGCCCACGCGCCCCCGTGCCGTCGTTGCTCCGGACATGCTCCAGCCTCGAGGAAGTGCGCTGGGCGCTGATACATCGCCTGCCAACTTGACATTTCTGCAGATCCTCTGGGCCGGCATTCAAACCCCGGCTGATGCGGAATCCGCCGTTCAGTAACATTTCTGCAAATTCTCTGCGCCGCCGCCGTCAGCTCGGTCACGCCACTGTCCTCATCCCATCGTCCACTGTGTTGTAGGAGCCGCTCCTGCTCAACGCCTCTGCGTCGGCGCCTCCACCCTCACGCTGCTACCTGACACCATACCAACACCTTCCCCTAGCGCAAGGTAGACTTGTTATTTACAATCTAGCTTTCTATCTAGATGAATCCCCCCTGTTGCATTGTTGTTTTCAGATCCAAATAGTGGAATGGTGTAGCATGTATTTGTTCAGATTGTAGATTAGATATAAGCAACAACCAATATGGTTTCTTATGCACCGACAGGCAGCAATTCTTCTAAAACAAAACGGCTGTGTGCATCCTGGTTATGCAGAGGCTGGATGTAATTGCTTCTTAAAGTAATAAAGCATCCTTTATCGAAAAAAAAAGCAATTCTTCTAGATTGAAATGTGGTTGAGATGAATCGTCATATGTGTATTGTGGTGTTTACAATATACAGTTTGGTCACTGCTTCTATACCAATCAGTATAGACTTTTTGTTTGGTGTAAGAGTCAATATTTGACTCCACAATCCATGTACCTTTTCTGAATTTTGAGTTTTCTTATATTGAGTTTTGCATGTGTAATAAACAATATGTTTGATAACTCTGAACAGTGATGCCAATATTGTGCTTGCATTTGTATGGACGATTCATGACCAATACTAATTTATATTCAACTCTTGGCCAGAGCAAGCATCTGTGTTTCGTCTCTGGAAGTATTTGTGGGGAAACTTCCTGCATGAGACTTGCTGTATAAGATTCGAAGGAAGGTGGGGTCAACCAATTTCTACTACCAACAGGAAGTGAGTGTGCATAAGCTTGTCATTCTTTCTGGGTCGCTTCTCGGACCTGTAGTGCAATTAGAAGCAGAAAATCATGTGATTTAATAGATTGTCTTGATATGCCATTATCTTTTCAGAAAGCTGCTACCCTTAAGACTGAAACTGTGCGCATCATTACTTCATAATTGTAATTTTCGATGCTACCAACAATGATCTGAACTGAAGGAATATGTCATGGTAGTTCCCTGCGGTCTTGATGAGCAAAGTTGTAGCTATGCGTGAATAACACTATGAACTTATATCGATGTCTTATACATCGGTTCTTCTAATTTCTTATGGCAGGTACAAATTAACAATTGATCTTTGTTCATAGCTTCTCTCGGATGCATTAAGTCTAACTACCCGCTAACTGCTGAATTTGTAGCTTGGTTAATTTGATTTTTTTTCACGGTTGAGAGAACATGCAGAAAAAAAAAAGCAGAGTTGTGATTGAGATTCACATTATTTCACCTCAGGTTTTGATCATCTTTCATGAGTCAAACATCACCATACACTTGAAAGTTATCATGTCAATTCTGGGAGAGGAGCCGATTTACAACAGGTTATGAAGACTGTTGAAAATTTCATCATGGTTGAATAAATAGGCATTCAAATTTATTTTCATCATTGACTTTTTTTTTCTGGAGCACTATTTTTGGCCTGACAATATTTGAAAATGTAGATTAAATAGGCATGGAATTTCATTTTCTTCGGATATTTTTCCGTTAACCAATCTGCCGAGATGGGTAGAAGTGCTGAAAAGGTACAAGTTTGTTATCCTATTATATATGCAAATACATCTTGCATGATTTTTGTGGACCTTTTTCATCTCCTTTTACTACTAATCCTTTTCTTATTTCTAATTATTATGCGTGTTCCCTTCCTCTAAAGTCCACATGTCTTAGTGGAATCATGTATGATGTAGAGGTATGGTAAAACCTATAAGTACCTATGAGTTTGTGTTTCTAACCCATGACGACCATCTGGCCCTGGTCGATGCCTGCCGCGGATAATCCACAGGAAGGCTGGAACCATGGCCGCCCCTATCCTTCTGCGCGCTGAACTCTGTTCAGGCCTGTGCCGGTCCGGAATCGCGCCATTGTCGCCTCAGCGGTTCATTTGGCAATACCAAGACCATCCTCTGTTCGGATTCTACTTGCTTCTGTAAAGTAAGGTAAGGGTCTAATCTTATTTCTAGCAAGAATTGCAACATCAAATCGCCATTTTCTTATCTGAAAGATAAACCCATTTCCAAACATAAAAGGCTGCTACATGATTTCAAAGGTTACACTCATGCTTCCTGTGATATACCGAGAAAATATGAATATAATTTTGTAAAATGATTTGCACCGTTTCTGGATGCACTCTTTTCAGTCAGTTTTTGGTTCTCTAACATCAATGTGACTCCAACAGAAGTTAACAGATTATATTTTTTGTGCTCAGGCAGTTCAGGTTCGTGCTGTAATTCAATGAAAAGCATATGTTCAAGGAGGCAAGCATATGTTCAAGGATCCAAGCACGTAATCAAGCTTTTAGGAGAGAACCCCAAATTTGATACAGGTTGTACTCCAAAGTAATTGTGGTGTAATGGTTTCAGAGTATCAGTAGAGAGGCCCTAACCCATATTTATGCTAGCGTACATTGTTGTCAGTGTCTTTGTTAGGTTCTTTTATGGGATTTTTGAAGCTCTACTGCAGATTTAGGTGATATACTATACCATATCAATTATGTACAATCATGCTTACTTTTTTTTCTCATATCAGTGCTAATCTGAACAAATATCGTTACTACTTGACCATGCCAAGTCCCATATGTTTTGTTTCATGCAAAAAGCTGAACTCCTACATTTTATACAGTCTTTGTCATGCAACTAGACATCATGTGGGTAAACAAATTTGGTCCTTTGTTTTTTAGTGGTTGCTGCTAGCACTTGAGGATGAACTATGCATGTTATTGTATATCAGATATTCAGATTACCAGTTTCATATGGGATATTTTGTTTCAGAAGGACCTACAAGCATAACTTATATTTTTGATGCGACATGGCTGGATACTTTTATGACAGGTAGCGCTAAGATGACTATTTCAGGCTCAGCAATATCTCCCCTTTGAGTGTCTGAGGCTTATTTGTTTGACATTTTTGAGATTTGCCTGTTCCGGTTTCTGCAGAAAGTGCATGGTCCTCACCATTTTGAAGATTTCATCCTATCTTTTCGTTTCATAGTTGTAGTTTGTCCAAGTTTTGGACATGAGCAGATTGGTGAGTGGTTGTAACATGAAGAGCTTCAAATTTATGCTACCTCCCTACCGACGAATTGACATGTATGAGATAGTTTTGTTCTTTAGCAGCGCTAGCACACAAAAGGTGTATACATTGCTTATCTATTTGATAAATAATGCATCTTCGTAAATCGTTGGTGGTTTCATATTTGGATGGAATCTGCATAGCATCACTTGAGAGTTGATGTACTCAAGTACACAGAGATATAGTTCTCGCGTATATCAGAGATTGCGGCTTTTGCAAAAATCAATAATTATTTGAATGGGTCCAAAATACTGTTTTCTGTATCAATAATTATCTCCGGCTCTCTCTCTTTTTATATTAGTGGAGATGAATATGAATCATAAGTTTTAATCTAAGAATGATGCTTATGCAGTATAGGGCAGCCATGGTTACTAATAGGCATGTACCACATTCATGTTGAATCTATTTTTGTCGAGACGAAGATGCGCATTGCGCGTGCACGTTTACTAGTCTATGAAAAGAAACAGGCTGCGCCGCGGTGAATTTGCAGAGGAGCGTTGCTGTCCTGGGCTGGGCCTCAAGCGCGAAGGGACGCCGCGTCCACACACACACACACGGATCACCTGCAATGCAACTTGAGCAGCAGCAGGAGGAGCCAGACTTGTGGTCCTCTCACTCTCTGGTGGACCGGCCGAGAGATGGTCACAGCCTGACATGGCAACAACAAGATGGTAGTCTAGGCCGGGCTCGCACCGTTGCGTAGCAACACAGTAACGACATATGTACGAATCAGGCCCACTGGTACTGCTCTTGGGCTTCTTCATTCGATACAGTGAAAACCCGTTCGTCCTGTGGTTTCAAGTAATCAAGGATGCACCACAGCCTCCATTCCATAATTTTTATCTGGTTTTAATTCAAATTTTCTAAATTATGAGTTTTGAACGCTAAAATTTTAGTTTCCTGGAGCGAACGCATTGGAAACCATCAAATGCTCAAGTGTAGGCATGTACGGAGAATGGTGGAGCAAATGTTACTTTTCACTTCAGTCTTTTCGTACCACGTGGCACAGCTGATGGTGCCCACACTAATATTTCTCTCGCAACTTTTGTGTGAAGTCGCACGGGAAACAAACACGCAGACGTTCTCGTGATAATAGAATCGTAAATTTAAACTAACAATGCAACAACAAATATGAAACGGAGGAGGTATGTCCTGTGCATAGTTTAGAAAACCGGACCGGTGAGCGAACCGGTGAGGCGACTGATTCACTAGTTTGCTGGTCGAACCATCGGTTCATCTGGTTCGATGGTAACAAAAAACCATTATATTTAGTTAAATTTAAGCAAAGTTCAGAACAAACTGACCATAAAATGCATATATAGATTATGTAATAGAAAAACATTGTGAGTCCACGTGGTATTGTGTGTTATGTGGTGCTCTTGCTAGCTGAAGGTCTAGAGTTTGATTCCTTTTGCGGCATCTTTTTTTATATGGTTTTTTTCTGCTATTTGGACTGCGTGCCTCTTAAAACATCAGCGATGCTGTCGGTTCAGGTTTTTTCCGGTCGAATCACCGAACCAGTTCGGTTTCTAAAACTATGGTCGTATGTACTGCTGTCGCTGTGTGGTGCACCGGCACAGCGTGTCTCCCCCAGTCACCTGATGTGCCACTTGATTAGTTTGATACTTAGGTCGCCGGAGGTACCAAGCCAATGGCCATACGAAACCGCCACATTTCATTTCCAAAACTATGGTTTCTTCTGCTGCACTATGCAGAGGATAGAGACAGCTACTTCCCAACTTCTACTTCGGGCGGGCAATAGCAGCATTACTCTGTTGGGCCGCTTGAGCCAGCTAAGGCCAGGTTGCTGCATCCGACGCTCCCGGGTCCAAGCTAAACTCGCTGCTATCCGTTACCCATAGACCCTGGTCCTTCCGCGGACCAACATACCTACGGTGCTCGGCCTTCAATACGCTCCTGAATCGGATGCATCGGGTCGGGCCCCCTTTCGCATGCGTGGCCCATATCTGCTGCTCCGTCTCTCAGTAGTGAGACAGGTCACAATTCACACATTCAGTCATCAACAAAAAGAAAAAACATGATCAATGGTGAAACTAGAGACATCTCTTTTTTTTTTTTGAGAACACAGTACAACGCAGATGCTCACAAACACGCACGTACAAACACCCCTATGAACGCACGCACGCACACCCTACCCCTATGAGCACCTCCGAGGGACCGAGCCGGCATATCTTGAGGTTGACGAAGTCACCACTGGCGCCTCGCTGTTGACGGGCACGTCACCTACCACTGAAAGCATAGCGCCAGTTAAATCCTGGAATAAATCCAGGTAAATGCAAACATCCATGTCAAGTCTAGGACTTGAACCTGGGTGGGCTGGTTCCACCACAAGGGACCTAACCACGTTCAGATGCTATCACAACAAGAAGATGTTAAATTTATTTGGCGCATCAAGAACAAGTTCAGCTCTTCCCTGTGCGTGTTCTGAATGCAGACACCTTCTGTCTCCTCTCCTCTCCGGCCATCTCAATCTCATCACGGTGACCTGGCTTTCGCGTCTGATGCGATGGATCGATTCATCCAGGTCCAGGACCGAGCGGCGTTTTTTTCTCGCGCCTACCAGTACGACTGTACGTTCGTACCAGCATACCACTGTCGCTTGCTGTGCCATCGATTGGGTACATGGTTCCATAGAATCGACCTACAGTATCGCTTCGCTCCCCTCTTCACTTCTTCAGTGCTTAATTACTATACAGTCTGTAGTAGCGACTAGCGTCATGGAAGTCTAGGCCTCTAGGGTTTCCAGGCGGAGTATATACCGAAACCGATGTGCTCAGTGCTCGCATTTTGGAGACCATCCCCTGTTTACGGCGGCATTACAAGCTTTTCTACTTGGTGCAGTGCAGAGCTGCAGATACAGATGATTGCATGCACTCCGATCGAATATGGCCACGATGTGTTGATATTTCTTCAAGAGCTGCAAATTTTCTTTGTTTCACCGTGTTTGGTGGGATGAAATACTAAGAGGCTTGCTACGGTTCGAATCCAAGAATGTATGTTGTGTTCAGCCAGGTATTTCAAAAGTTCTAAGTCTTGGCTACTAATGGAGGGCATGTAAGCCGCACCACTTTGGGATACGATGTATTTTCCAATAGATCATGGGCTAGGTACAAGAAAACCTCGATTATTCCGAGGATGCATCCAAGTGACTTTAACCTACGCTGGGCGGAACGCATCTTGTCTAAAACAACTAACTGTGTGCAAGAATGAACCATGATACCACAGATCGAGGTCAGAACATATATATGTTCCTTACAAAACGGATGGTAAAGAATCAAATTTCTGTAGCAAAACAGCGTCTATACAAATATGGTTTTCGTGTCTTCTGAGGTCACCCGAATCCCTTGGTGCTGAAGCCTTCCAATTATGCCAGACATGATGTGACCCCAATCACCTCTCAAAAGATACACTATTTGTGGCTAATCAATCCATCATTCACCCATCCAGAGTTACAGAATGATTGTGAGGATCGTTGTGCAGGTTGGTGCACAGGGGCTCTGAGCAAGACAAGGGGGCAGGATTTGGTGTGGAATGTAGTGAGATGGAGAGACATGAGTAGAGACGGGCCTGGTCTAGCCCAGGCCTATATATTCACTAATGCCTTCTTTACTTATTTCTTTCTCCTCCATCAACACCTCCATAGCTCCTCTCATTTGCCCCTACCTAGTTCTTGCACTTGTCCGGCCCACCCCTCACACCAACAAGTGTCAAGTATAAGTCCTAAGTGCCATCATGCCTTTGTCTCATGGCCACCCATGGTGATAAGAGTGGTGATGTGGCATTGGGCCAGTTGTCAAGAACTACTAGTCACTAGTGAGGTTCATCAGGGATCCCTATGGCTTTGATTCTATTCTAGACTATTTGTTATATTGTGACTCATGGATGACTTGGTAGTATGTTGGAGTGATTATCATTAGGTCTGTTTTTTATTCGTCCAGCGTTTGTGTTGACAATATGTGTACCCCTGGAATAAATTCAGTTAAAAATCAGTATGATTTTCAGATCAATTATAGACAGATTAGCTATTTGTATCTCATTGCAAGACCATCCTGGCGATTAAACCGTCAAACTGCCAGCGCAATGCTGTAACATATGTTACTTCAAGTATGTACTGGTGCACCGAGAAGAATATCATGTGTTATCTGCAATGTAGTGGAGTTCATAACCCACACAAAGAGCATGTTACAAGGTTCTTGCTAGTATCTAATCCCACTAAGGTATAGTCTCTAGTAGCATGGGACACATGATGATCCGATCAAAGACTGCAGGAAGCACGAGAAATCCAATCTTTACTAGAACAGTGCCAGCCCCTTTTGCTGTGGGAGTAGCATTGTCTGGTAGCAAAAGGAGCTACTGTAATAGATTTCGCATTTGCATGCTACCAGTAGCGATTATATGTCTCCAGAAATATGCTTCCTTCCCACCCTCAGAATTGGCCATGTCGCCTTTTACCCAACTTGCTATTGGCCCCTACTTTTCTTTAACTTGTGTGGGGATTGGACTTGGATTGATAGGACTAGGTGTTGTACTAGAGTCACCCGACGTTTGGACAATATGTACTTCTCACCACGCTGGCTAAGTAAATAATGCAAGTTTTTATTAAAAATAAAGGTACTACCTCCGTCCCGAATTATAAAACAATTAGTAGGCAAAAATGGCTAGCCAAAATCTTACAATTTGGAACAGAGGTAGTAGCAAACTAATAGAGGAAGACAGGAACCAATAAATTTTTGTATTTTCAGGGGAATAGGTAAAACCAAATATCACTAATGACTTATATTAAACTTATATTCTAAAATGTACAACTATCAACATCTCTCTTTTAACTATTTGTATACCACTACATGATTCAGGTGATATGCCACTACAGGATTCAGGTGATACACCAATCGCCTTTGTCGTCGGCACAAGCCGTGAAACCGTCAACGTAATGCAGTGCCGATGGCCTCCGTCGGCGTACGACCGTCAGAATAGCGTACATCGGCGCACCTCTATAATGTCGTCGGTGCCACGCGGTCGTCAGCATAGAGACCGTGTGTCGATGTTCTTCCTCCACTGTCGGCGTCACGCGACCGTCAACGCGGGATTCTGGACGGACGGCAAGATAACGGCGCATCAGCTACATGGACGGCATTGTCGTCCGCATAGCTAGCCACGTGGCCTCTCCCGAGCGGTCGAGCAGCAGCTATGGGTCCCAAGCTATGCG
>NC_061513.1:31320068-31438635 GCF_022539505.1 Lolium rigidum | reverse complement strand
CATAGGCGACGAAAAATGCCCCTTAGTTGACGATTTTGGGACGTTGTCTATCAGAACTTTTCTTGTAGTGTAGAGCATCATCATGATCCATTGAAATGACACCATACGAGTTATGGCATGGGTATGAACCCTAATAGTCCTTTCTTAAATTTTGGTATGCGTAGCATAAGTAAATGAGTTTACAACCAAAATCGGATGAATATCTTTGTTGGTTATCAAAGAGAATCAAATTGGGAGTTCTTCCCACTATGAAGTAAAAGACAAAAGTGTTTGTTAATGTTACTTGCTTATTTCCAAGAAATTGTTTTCTAGCGAAGTATTTGAGTGGGAGGACAATAGAACTTGATAAGGTTTATGATCCTGAGCATGATGATCAGAGTAACGCAACATCGGAAATGGTTCCGGAAGCGGCCACGACGATCATGGCTCCCATGTCTACAAAGTGTTATAGTCATGGAGATCAAAGTACCTATTGAACCTTGTAGATGCGGTTTACTTTGTGATCAAATAAATGATTTGTGGACAAAGGATTGATTTTGAACAATGATAAACCAACTACATACAAATAAGTTATGATGGGCCCTGACTCCGTTAAAATGGCTATGCGCCATGAAATCCAAGATAGGTGAATACTTTTTGAAAGTAAATGGATCTATAAAGTAGATGGACTTGGATGGAATATCCTTAAAGAAGCTTGACTTATCGAAAAGTTGTTTACGACAAAGTTCAAAGAGTTGACTACGATAAGATTAGATCTTCCGTGGCAATGCTTATAGTCTATGTGGATTATTCTAGTAATCGCTACATATTTCTTTTATGAGATATGATAGTAGGATGGCAGAAATACATTCCTTATCAGAAGTGTGTATGGAGGATGTATACTAGATGCAACCAAGAGTTTTGTTGGTCCGTGGAATACTAGATAGGTATACAAACTTCAATTGGATGAAGTGAGTATCACGGAGTTGGAATCTTCACCGGATGAAATAATCAAAGAGTTCTGATTTCATCAGAAACGATGAAGATGCTTGCATTTGCAAGAAATTAAGTGGGAGCGCTGAGACATATTTATAATACTTTATGTAGATGACATATCGTTGATTAAAAATAATGTAATCATGTACTTGATGTGATTAAAAGGTTTCATTGAGAATTAATTTCAATGAAAGGATATGGAGTGAAACATATTTAGTGTCAAGATCTATGAAGATAGATTGAAACACATAATAAGTTTAAGTCAAAGTACATAGAATGAATATTGAAGTAGTTCAATATATAAATATTAAGAAGGTGTTCTTTTCATGTGAAGGTTTAACAAGACATGAGTGTATTTGACACTCGATGAGTAAAATCACATGAGTGACTTTAGATCACGAATAATATGTACAAAATCAGATGTCATGTGCTCTAAAGTGTTATGAGCATATACCAGAATGATTCATGTAATGATCATTGGACAATAGTAAGAATATCCCTGAGTGCTTTAGAAGAACCAAGGACAAAAGAAGCCTGGTGACCAGGTGTATACGTGAGCACGTGGTAAGAGACTGACATGTGTCCAACAGTGTTAGTTGTGCCATCAGATGATTACTAGCACCCGGTCCTAAAAAAAAGCCTTCTCGACGCCGGCCGCCCCGAGCGCTGCTCGCCGCCCCCGGCCACGGCATCCTCCTCTCCTCCCGGTGCTTCCCCGCGGCAGCCGCTCCTCTCCATCGCCGACTGCGCCGCCCGAGGTCAGGGCTGTCGTTATCTTCTCCGGGATGTGCCGCCATGGCGCAGGAATCAAGGAGATGGGAAAGCCGCGGTGGCCGGCGTCCATGCCGCCCGCGCCGTCCGCGCATAGAAGCACGTGCACCAGCTGCAGGGATGCAACCGGCGTGCTCTAGTGTGGTTCGCCTCTCCATCGCATCTCCTAAAATCAGCAGCAAGTAGAGTTTGTATTGGACTAGAGTACTAGTCCGAGTAGTACAGTAGTCGATTGGGAACCCGTCGTGGCCCCGTCCACGCGTGGGGAGAGTGGGGATTAATCGATTCAACTACGGGAGTTCGTTGACCTCACGGAGAAACAGCGGAGATCTCGGTCGAGCGCGTCTGCCCTCTCGGCGAGCTCGGCTGAGAGGCGATCCTTGGCGGCCAGCTTCTGGCGGAGGCGAGCGGCCTCGTGCTCCCCGGGCTCTCCCTAATTCTCCCAACCGTCCGTCCCCCGTCCGCTTGCCGCTAGCAGCAGATCGCCGGCCAGGAAGCAGCCGGAGGTTGGGGGCGTCGAGGTTCGCGCGGCTTCCGCCCTTTTTCCGCAGCGACGATGGAGGTGGCTGGCGCGGCTCCCGCCCTTTCTCCGCAGCGGCGATGGAGTTGACCGTGCGCGCCCAGGCCTTGCGGCCAGGACCAGGGCGCCGGCGCCGGCCCCTGGGGAGTCACGGACGGGGGCCACGGCGGACGGAGGGCGGAGATGAGGGGAACGCCCAGGCGGTGCTCCCCGGCGCCGGTGATGGTGACGTGCACGCAACCGCGCCGCTACACCGGAGGTCGAATCGATGGACAGCGGGGACGTCACCACCAGCCACCGGTGACAGCTCGCATGAGCTAGCGACCAAATCCCCTTCAGCATGGCAAGCAAGCAGCAGAGAGGACGGGCGCCCGGCGCGGCGAGCTGACGGACGTCCGGCGAGCGCCCGCAGTTGGCAAGCCTCGCGCGCTGGTGATGATGGCGCTGGAAGCCCTTCTCCATGGCGCCGCCGCCGGCCTCCTCCCCGCGACGCGGCGAATGGGGTTGGGACTGGTTGGGAGAGAGAGGAGGCAGAGGCGGCTCAATTCAAGTCAACAGCGATGAGCACCTTTTTTTTTTGAACTGAGCGATGATCACCTTTAGTAGTTCGGGCTCGCTTTCTTTGTAAGATCGGCTCGCGGTGGGATTAGAAAAGGCAGGTTAACGCCGTTTGTTGTCCGTTTGTGAGGCAAAATCTCAAAGCCAAATCTAACGGTAATGGGTGCGTGCTCACGTATACACGCGGTCACCAAATCCACTCTCGAACCAAGGATATATATAGTTTTATATGGGTAATGACAAACAAATCGCTGTAAAGTGTTGCACCGATATTAGTTTGTTCACATATAAAAATAAAATTTCAATCTCAATTAGGCTAAGTGTTATTTAAAAAGGTAGCACAATGAGCTAGAATATGTCTATGCTAGATTTTGATGAGTTCTAAATATTGTGACGGATTCTACAAACGAAGGTAGAGTATGTCATTGTTTTGACAATGACTGAGGATGTTAAGTCGAGGAGTTCTTTGAGAACTTGGTGTAGTTTCGATAGTGTCAGAACTTTGAAGCTATATTATGTATGACAATATTAGTGACTTATTTTCAGACCGTGGAATTAAGGTTCCACCAGAGGACTAAGCATATACAATTAATGCCGACTCATTTGGAAAATGAGTGATGCGTAGAGACGCAAATGAATTGCAAAATACATACGCTTCTGAACAGTCTGATCCGTTGACTAAAAACCTCTCGCATGAGCAAAACATGATAAGCACCAGAAGGCCAAGGTGTTATATCTTTACAAATGTAAACTAGATTATTGACTCTAGTGCAAGTGGGAGACTGTTGGAGATATGCCCAAGAGGCAATAATAAATTAGTTATTGTTATATCTTAGTGTTCATGATAAATGTTTACATCCCATGCTATAATTGTATTAACCGAAACATTGATACATGTGTGTTATGTAAACAACAAGGAGTCCCTAGTAAGCCTCTTGTATAACTAGTTTGTTGATTAATGGATGATCATGGTTTCGTGATCATGAACATTGGATGTTATTAATAACAAGGTTATGTCATTAGGTGAATGATATAATGGACACACACCCAAATGAGCGTAGCATAAGATCAAGTCATTAAGTTCAATTTACTATAAGCTTTCGATACATAGTTGCCTAAGTCCTTCGACCATGAGATCATGTAAATCACTTACACCGGAAGGGTACTTTGATTACATCAAACGCCATTGCGTAAATGGGTGGTTATGAAGATGGGATTAAGTATTCGGAAAGTGTGAGTTGAGGCATATGGATCAATAGTGGGATTTGTCCATCCCGATGACTGGATAGATATACTCTGGGCCCTCTCGGTGGAATGTCGTCTGATTAGCTTGCAAGCATATGATTGGATCATAAGATATGACATACCACGGTACGAGTAAAGAGTACTTGTCGGTAACGAGGTTGAACAAGGTATGGAGATATCGATGATCGAACCTCGGACAAGTAAAATATTGCGTGACAAAGGGAATTGACATCGTATGTAAATGGTTCAATCGATCACTAAGTCATCGTTGAATATGTGGGAGCCATTATGGATCTCCAGATCCCGCTATTGGTTATTGCTCGGAGAGGAGTGATACGTCTCCAACGTATCGATAATTTCTTATGTTCCATGCTACTTTATTGATGATACCTACATGTTTTATGCACATTATATGTCATATTTATGCATTTTCTGGAACTAACCTATTAACAAGATGCCGAAGAGCCGATTGCTCGTTTTCGCTGTTTTTGGTTTCAGAAATCCTAGTAAAGAAATATTCTCGGAATTGGACGAAACTTTCGCCCGGGGTCCTATTTTTGCACGAAGCTTCCGGAAGACCGAAGACCTAACGAAGTGGGGCCACGAGGCAGCCAGGGGGTGGCCGGCGCGGCCCAAGCCCCGGCCGCGCCGACCTATCCCCCGGGCCCCTCGTGTGGCCCCTCGCGTTGACCCTCCGCCTACTTAAAGCTTCCGTCGCGAAAACCCCAAGTACCGAGAGCCACGATACGGAAAACCTTACGCAGACGCCGCCGCCGCGAATCCCATCTCGGGGGATTCTGGAGATCGCCTCCGGCACCCCGCCGGAGAGGGGATTCATCTCCCGGAGGACTCTACACCGCCATGGTCGCCTCCGGAGTGATGAGTGAGTAGTTCACCCCTGGACCATGGGTCCATAGCAGTAGCTAGATGGTCGTCTTCTCCTTGTTGTGCTTCATTGTTAGATCTTGTGAGCTGCCTAACATGATCAAGATCATCTATATGTAATTCTATATGTTGTGTTTGTCGGGATCCGATGGATAGTGAGTACTATGATTATGGTGATTATCAATCTATTGTTCATGTGTTGTTTATGATCTTGCATGCTCTCCGTTACTAGTAGAGGCTCGGCCAAGTTTGTACTCTTAACTCCAAGAGGGAGTATTTATGCTCGATAGTGGGTTCATGCCTCCATTGAATCGCGGGACAGAGTGACGTAAAGTTCTAAGGTTGTGGATGTGCTTGTTGCCACTAGGGATAAAACATTGATGCTATGTCTAAGGATGTAGTTGTTGATTACATTACGCACCATACTTAATGCAATTGTCTGTTGCTTTGCAACTTAAT
Source organism: Lolium rigidum (assembly GCF_022539505.1). Lineage (NCBI taxonomy): Eukaryota > Viridiplantae > Streptophyta > Magnoliopsida > Poales > Poaceae > Lolium > Lolium rigidum. The sequence continues at coordinate 31,433,222 of NC_061513.1, read as the reverse complement.
ACTCGGAGGGGTTCGGACGATAACTCGAAGGTGGACTTTTTAGGCATAGATGCGATTGGATGGCGGTCTATGTACTTTGTCGTAATGCCCAATTAAATCTCACTATATTTACCATGTCATGTATACGCATTGTTATGCCTTTCTCTATTTGTCAATTGCCCGACCGTAATTTGTTCACCCAACATGCTTTTATCTTATGGGAGAGACACCTCTAGTGAACTCGTGGACCCCGGTCCTATTCTTTACATAGCATACAATCTACTTGTTTTACTCGTTTTCTTTGCAAACATCTTCCACTCGATACGTTTAATCCTTTGTTACAGCAAGCCGGTGAGATTGACAACCTCACTGTTTTGTTGGGGCAAAGTACTTTGGTTGTGTTGTGCAGGTTCCTAGTTGGCGCCGGAATCCCTGGTGTTGCGCCGCATCACATTTTTTTTTTTTTTGACACCTGTACCGTAGGGGAATCCCCTACGGTGTATTTTTTATATATATATAAAAAGGAACCATGAAACAAGCTGTACCAGGGGCAAGAGAATTACCCCAAAAAAAGAAAAGAAACAAAAAAGGAGAAGGATTACATCAAGGTGGTTGGAAAGATACTAAGAAAGACATGAAAAAAATCAAGAGAAGATATCTAGAAGCCACCCTAGAAGAGGTTGTACCGATGATTGTTTCACTCTATAATGATGTAGCCAAAGGTCATTTTGGAACCCCACTTTCCATCTCTCCAAGGAAAAAGGAATGGCCTGAAAGATGAAGTCATTCCGAGACTTCCAAATGTTCCATGTAGCACATGCAAAGATCTCCACAAAGCAGGGCCCTTGGAAATTATTCTTGACTTCCCAGAATCCTTCAGCCAAAGATTTGTCACCCGGCCACTGTATATTGATAAAATTCCAACATCCTCTAGCAAATTCACATTCAAAGAATAGATGAGATCTTGTCTCCCTACTGGCCGTATAACATAAGGAGCAGTCCGTTCCAGAGTCAATTCTCCAATTCTTACGGGCCATTCTATCTCGTGTATTTAGCCTGTCTAGCATGAGTAACCAAAGAAATACTTTGATTTTTGGCAGGGTTTTAGAGGACCAGATGGATATCATTATTTCATTCTTAGGCACTCTTTCAAATAGAAAATGATAGTACCTTGCTGAAGTGTATTTGCCTCCCCAGACAAAGCTTCTTTGATCATAGGTTGCAGCACCATCAACCTTCAACGTGCTTCTTGGCTCCTACTGGTTCGATTAAACCTTGGTTTCTTTCTGAGGGAAAACTTGCTACTGTGCGCATCATACCTTCCTCTTGGGGTTCCCAACGAACGTGTGAGTTACACGCCATCAAGCATAATTTTCTGGCGCCGTTGCCGGGGAGATCAAGACACGCTGCAAGGGGAGTCTCCACTTCTCAATCTCTTTACTTTGTTTTTGTCTTGCTTTATTTTATTTACTACTTTGTTTGCTGCACCTAAACAAAACACAAAAAAAAAATTAGTTGCTAGATTTACTTTATTTACTGTCTTGCTCTCTATATCAAAACACAAAAAAATTAGTTACTTGCATTTACTTTATCTAGTTTGTTTTATTTACCGTTGCTAAAATGGCCAACCATGAAAATACTAAATTGTGTGACTTCACAAATGCAAATAATAATGATTTCCTATGCACACCTATTGCTCCACCTCGCTACTACAGCAGAATTCTTTGAAATTAAACCCGCTTTACTAAATCTTGTTATGAGAGAACAATTTTCTCGGTGCTAGTTCCGATGATGCTGCTGCCCATCTCAATAATTTTGTTGAACTTTGTGAAATGCAAAAGTATAAAGATGTAGATGGTGATATTATTAAATTGAAAGTGTTTCCTTTCTCATTAAGAGGAAGAGCTAAAGATTGGTTGCTATCTTTGCCTAAGAATAGTATTGATTCATGGACTAAATGCAAGGATGCTTTTATTGGTAGATATTATCCTCCCGCTAAAATTATATCTTTGAGAAGTAGCATAATGAATTTTAAACAATTAGATACTGAACATGTTGCTCAAGCTTGGGAGAGAATGAAAACTTTGGTAAAGAATTGCCCAACCCATGGATCGACTACTTGGATGATCATCCAAACCTTCTATGCAGGACTAAATTTTTCTTCGCGGAATTTATTGGATTCAGCTGCTGGAGGTACCTTTATGTCCATCACATTGGGGGCGGCTACAAAACTTCTTGATAATATGATGATAAATTACTCTGAATGGCACACGGAAAGAGCTCCACAAGGTAAGAAGGTAAATTCTGTTGAAGAAACCTCTTCCTTGAATGATAAGATTGATGTGATTATGTCTATGCTTGTGAATGGTAGATCTAATGTTGATCCTAATAATGTTCCGTTAGCTTCATTAGTTGCTCAAAATTCTAGGCCATATCCTGCTAATGGTAATACTTATGGTAGATATGAGGGAAGGATGCTAGATGTTGAAAGATCCACTAAAAACTTTATGCAATCACAATATGAGCAAAATCAATTGTTTACTAAAACCATAAATGAACAATCTACCTTGTTAAGAAATATAGGAAATCAACTTGAAAACTTGAATAGGGAGATTTCTGGTCTGCAAACTAAAATTTCAAATGCTGAAACCCGAATCTCATACATGTCTGCATCACAATCTTCTTTAATTAATAAAATGGCTGCTAAACCTGATGATATTGATAATAAGATTACTACTACAGCAAATGCCATCCAAGTTAGAATTAATGAGAATATAAGATTAATGGCTGAGTTGCGAGCTAGGTGGGATAGAGAAGAAAATGAAAAACTAGCTAAAGAGAATAATGTAGCTAAAGTTTGGACTATTACCACCACTAGTAATGCTAATTCTTCACATGTTGCTGCACCTCCTACTATCAATGGTAAAATAATTGGTGTTGGCAATGTTTCTACTCCTAGTGCAAAGCGCACAAAACTGCCTGAAATTACTAAAACTGCTGAAACTGCTTGTGATAAAACTGCTGAAATTTTTTCCAACCTTGGGAACAATGATCCCATTGCTGTAGCTCATAATAATTTAGATTTTGATGATTGCCACATCTCTGAAGTTATAAAGTTCTTACAAAAACTTGCTAAAAGTCCTAATGCTAGTGCTATAAATTTAGCCTTTACAAAACATATTACAAATGCTCTCATAAAAGCTAGAGAAGAGAAACTAAAACTTGAAACTTCTATTCCTAGAAAGTTAGAAGATGGTTGGGAGCCCATCGTTAAAATGAAATTCAATGACTTTGAATGTAATGCTTTATGTGATCTTGGTGCAAGTATTTCTGTTATGCCTAAAAAGATTTATGATATGCTTGACTTGCCACCATTGAAGAATTGTTATTTGGATGTTAATCTTGCCGATAATGTTAAAAAGAAACCTTTGGGGAGGATTGATAATGTGCATATTACGGTTAACAATAACCTTGTCCCCGTTGATTTTGTTGTTTTGGATATCGAATGCAATGCATCTTGTCCAATTGTGTTGGGAAGACCTTTTCTTCGAACTGTTGGTGCTGTTATTGATATGAGGGAAGGTAATATTAAATATCAATTTCCTCTCAAGAAAGGTATGGAACACTTCCCTAGAAAGAGAATGAAGTTGCCTTTTGATTCTATTATTAGAACAAGTTATGATGTTGATGCTTCTACTCTCGATGTTACTTGATTTGCACTTTTTGCGCCTAGCTGAAAGGCGTTAAAGAAAAGCGCTTATGGGAGACAACCCATGTTTTTACCTACAGCAATTTTTTGTTTTGTTGAGTCTTGGAAGTTGTTTACTACTGTAGCAACCTCTCCTTATCATGTTTTTGTGCCAAGTAAAGTTTCTATGTCAAAGTTGATGTTATATTTGGGATCGCTGCGCAGAAACAGCATTGCTGTCTGTCACGAATCTGGGCACAGTCCTCTGTAGAAAATTCGAAAAAATCTGCCAATTTACGAGCATGATCCTCAGATATGTACGCAACTTTCATTAGTTTTGAGTTTTTCCATTTGAGCAAGTCTGGTGCCATCTTAAAATTCGTCTTTACGGACTGTTCTGTTTTGACAGATTCTGCCTTTTATTTCGCATTGCCTCTTTTGCTATGTTGGATTTATTTCTTTGATCCACTAATGTCCAGTAGCATTATGCAATGTCCAGAAGTGAAAATAATGATTGTGTCACCTCTGAATGTGTGAATTATTAATTGTGCACTAACCCTCTAATGAGTTTGCTTGAAGTTTGGTGTGAAGGAAGTTTTCAAGGGTCAAGAGAGGAGAATGATATACTATGATCAAGAGGAGTGAAAGCTCTAAGCTTGGGGATGCCCCCGTGGTTCACCCCTGCATATTTTAAGAAGACTCAAGCGTCTAAGCTTGGGGATGCCCAAGGCATCCCCTTCTTCATCGACAACATCATCGAGTTCCTCCCCTGAAACTATATTTTTATTCAATCACATCTTGTGTTCTTTACTTGGAGCGTCGGTTTGTTTTCGTTTTTGTTTTTGTTTGAATAAGATGGATCCTAGCATTCACTTTGTGGGAGAGAGACACGCTCCGCTGTTGCATATGGACACATGTGTCCTTAGGCTTTACTCATAATGTTCATGGCGAAGTTTCTTCTTCGTTAAATTGTTATATGGTTGGAATTGGAAAATGCTACATGTAGTAATTCTAAAATGTCTTGGATAATGTGATACTTGGTAATTGTTGTGCTCATGATTAAGCTCTTGCATCATATGCTTTGCACCCATTAATGAAGAAATACATAGAGCTTGTTAAAATCTGATTTGCATATTTGGTTTCTCTAAGGTCTAGATAATATCTAGTATTGAGTTTTGAACAACAAGGAAGACGGTGTAGAGTCTTATAATGTTTACAATATGTCTTTTATGTGAGTCTTGCTGCACTTGTTCATCCTTGAATTTGCTTCAAATAACCTTGCTAGCCTAAACCTTGTATCGAGAGGGAATACTTCTCATGCATCCAAAATCCTTGAGCCAACTACTATGCCATTTGTGTCCACCATAACTACCTACTACATGGTATTTCTCCGCCATTCCAAAGTAAATTGCTTGAGTGCTACCTTTAAAATTCCATCATTCGCCTTTGCAATATATAGCTCATGGGACAAAATAGCCTTAAAAACTATCGTAGTATTGAATATGTACTTATGCACTTTATATTTTATTAAGTTGCTTGTTGTGCGATAACCATGCTTCTGGGGAACGCCATCAACTATTGTTGAATATCATGTGAGTTGCTATGCATGTCCATCTTGTCTGAAGGTCTATCATTTTAGTGATTGGAGCATGCAAAATTGTTAGAGAAGAACATTGGGCCGCTAACTAAAGCCATGAATCATGGTTGAAGTTTCAGTTTTGGACATATATCCTCAATCTCATATGAGAATAATAACTTTGCTACATGCTTATGCATTTAAGAGGAGTCCATTATCTCGTTGTCCATGTTGTCCCGGTATGGATGTCTAAGTTGAGAATAATCAAAAGCGAGAAATCCGAAATGCGAGCATTCTCCTTAGACCTTTGTACAGGCGGCATGGAAGTACCCCTTTGTGACACTTGGTTGAAACATGGCATGCGAAGATCCGGTAGTCCAAGTTAAGTAGGACGAGGTGCGGGCACTATTAGTATACTATGCATGAGGCTTGCAACTTGTAAGATATAATTTTCATAACTCATATGCTTTATTACTACCGTTGACAAAATTGTTTCATGTTTTCAAAATAAAAGCTCTAGCACAAATACAAGCAATCGATGCTTTCCTCGTTGAAGGACCATTCTTTTACTTTTATTGTTGAGTCGGTTTACCTATCTCCTTCCACCTTAAGAAGCAAACACTTGTGTGAACTGTGCATTGATTCCTACATACTTGCATATTGCACTTGTTATATTACTTTATGTTGACAATATCCATGAGATATACATGTTATAAGTTGAAAGCAACCGCTGAAACTTAATCTTCCTTTGTGTTGCTTCAACACCTTTACTTTGATTTATTGCTTTATGAGTTAACTCTTATGCAAGACTTATTGGTGCTTGTCTTGAAGTATTATTCATGAAAAGTCTTTGTCATATGATTCACTTGTTTACTCATGTCATTACCTTTGCTTTGATCGCTGCATTCATTACATATGTTTACAAATAGTATGATCAAGATTATGATGGCATGTCACTTCAGAAATTATCTTTGTTATCGTTTTACCTGCTCGGGACGAGCAGTAACTAAGCTTGGGGATGCCGATACGTCTCCAACGTATCGATAATTTCTTATGTTCCATGCTACTTTATTGATGATACCTACATGTTTTATGCACATTATATGTCATATTTATGCATTTTCCGGAACTAACCTATTAACAAGATGCCGAAGAGCCGATTGTCGTTTTCTGCTGTTTTTGGTTTCGAAATCCTAGTAAAGAAATATTCTCGGAATTGGACGAAACTTTCGCCCGGGGTCCTATTTTTGCACGAAGCTTCCGAAGACCGAAGACCTAACGAAGTGGGGCCACGAGGCAGCCAGGGGGTGGCCGGCGCGGCCCAAGCCCCGGCCGCGCCGACCTATCCCCTGGGCCCTCGTGTGGCCCCTCGCGTTGACCCTCCGCCTACTTAAAGCTTCCGTCGCGAAAACCCCGAGCACCGAGAGCCACGATACGGAAAACCTTACGAGACGCCGCCGCCGCGAATCCCATCTCGGGGGATTCTGGAGATCGCCTCCGGCACCCTGCCGGAGAGGGGATTCATCTCCCGGAGGACTCTACACCGCCATGGTCGCCTCCGGAGTGATGAGTGAGTAGTTCACCCTCGGACCATGGGTCCATAGCAGTAGCTAGATGGTCGTCTTCTCCTTGTTGTGCTTCATTGTTAGATCTTGTGAGCTGCCTAACATGATCAAGATCATCTATATGTAATTCTATATGTTGTGTTTGTCGGGATCCGATGGATAGTGAGTACTATGATTATGGTGATTATCAATCTATTGTTCATGTGTTGTTTATGATCTTGCATGCTCTCCGTTACTAGTAGAGGCTCTGGCCAAGTTTGTACTCTTAACTCCAAGAGGGAGTATTTATGCTCGATAGTGGGTTCATGCCTCCATTGAATCTGGGACAAGTGACGAGAAAGTTCTAAGGTTGTGGATGTGCTGTTGCCACTAGGGATAAAACATTGATGCTATGTCTAAGGATGTAGTTGTTGATTACATTACGCACCATACTTAATGCAATTGTCTCGTTGCTTTGCAACTTAATACTGGAGGGGTTCGGACGATAACCTGAAGGTGGACTTTTTAGGCATAGATGCAGTTGGATGGCGGTCTATGTACTTTGTCGTAATGCCCAATTAAATCTCACTATATTTACCATGTCATGTATACGCATTGTTATGCCTTTCTCTATTTGTCAATTGCCCGACTGTAATTTGTTCACCCAACATGCTTTTATCTTATGGGAGAGACACCTCTAGTGAACTGTGGACCCCGGTCCTATTCTTTACATAGCATACAATCTACTTGTTTTACTCGTTTTCTTTGCAAACATCTTCCACTCGATACGTTTAATCCTTTGTTACAGCAAGCCGGTGAGATTGACAACCTCACTCGTTTCGTTGGGGCAAAGTACTTTGGTTGTGTTGTGCAGGTTCCTAGTTGGCGCCGGAATCCCCGGTGTTGCGCCGCATCACATTTCGCGACCATCAACCTTCAACGTGCTTCTTGGCTCCTACTGGTTCGATTAAACCTTGGTTTCTTTCTGAGGGAAAACTTGCTACTGTGCGCATCATACCTTCCTCTTGGGGTTCCCAACGAACGTGTGAGTTACACGCCATCAAGGAGTCTCGACCATGTCTGCATAGTTCGCGAACCGTAGGGTGACGCGCTTAAGGTTCGATGTCGCATAAGTAGATTTGAATATGGTATGGAGACGAAGTTTGTTCGGAGTCTCGGATGGGATCCAGGACGTCACGAGGAGGTCCGGAATAGTCCGGAGAATAATATTCATATAAGGGAAGTTGATTTCTAGGTTTCGGAAAAGTTCAGGATTTTTCCGGTGGACGACCGGGAAGGGTCTAGAAGGTTCTGGGGGACCCACCAGTGGGCCCACGACCTTAGGAGGCCTAGCATTGGCCGAGGGGGTGCTCCCTAGCCTAATGGGCCAGGGGCACATGCCCCTCAAGGCCCAGCCGGCCAACCCCTAGGGTTTTCCCCAAAACCCTAGGGGGGATCAACTTGGGGGGAAGAATTCCCTCTTCCCCCCACTTGGCCGCCGCCCTACTAACCCTAGATGGGAAAGGGGGCCACCCCAGCCGACCTGGCCCCCTATATAAAGAGGGGAGGGGTTGACCGGCCACCATCCCATGATTTGCCCCCTCCTCTGGCCGCCTCTCTCCCCCACCATACGCTGTTCCGGCTTGGCGAAGCCCTGCAGCTTTTCTTTCTCCACCACCACCACCATGCCGTCGTGCTGCTAGAACTTGGAGGAGATCTACCACACCTCTGCTGCCCGCTGGAACGGGGAGAGGAAGGGCTTCATCGACACCGTACGCGCGGCCGAGTACGGAAGTGCTGCCGAATTGCAGCACCGGGGACGATCGTCTACACCAACAACGAGATCTAATCTCGTAGGCTTTGGAAATCTTCGAGGGTTAGTCTCATATCAATCTCGTTGCTTCGATCTTGTAGATTAGATCTTGGGTGTTCCATAGATTAGATCTTGGTTTTATTCGTCTTGCGGTAGGAATTTTTTTGTTTTCTATGCAACGAACCCCAACAAATCATGGCGTAGATCGAAGATAGGTTGAGTTCTTCTTCTCCGGATCTCCTCTCATATGCCCGTGAGTGAATGGCGGCTGCTGCGAATGGTTATTCGTTGTCTCGCCTTCTCGAAAATTGTACCCATTGACGACCAGAGGCGGTGGCACACCGTACGGTTAGGACGTACTGTCACCACTGGTCGTTGAAGTGTTCTAGAATGCCGCATGAATCTTCCAACTAGGAAGTTACTTGATTTCCTCCAAATCTCCACTTATTGGCTTGATTTCCTTCCTAAAGTACATAGTTCCTGAAACTCACATGAAAATACAAGGCTTCTTTGTTATCTATATAGTATCGTTAGTTCAAAGACGAATACCATCGAAACCGAATAAAATCCATATAAAAAAACATCGGAAAACACTTTATAAAATGGATATATTAACTCCCCCAAGATGACCGTTACTCGCCCTCGAGTGACATAGAAATAAAGAATGATAGCGAGGATTAAACATCCTTAGTTGGTTGGGTTGCGTTGAGGAACCAACAGGTGGGATGCCGAAACGTCTCCTTCCATTATTCAGAATGACAACTATGCTCTCATAGAATGGAGGGTAATTGAGCATATATCCAGCGTCCAAAACTCATTACATTAGGTGAAATGCAGGGTCGGAGAGAAAGGCAGTGATTGGCTAATCTTTATATCGGGCCTAAGACTAGGAAGTCTTTAATGGTAATATGTGTGCATACATTTCCCGGATGTGTACCATGGCTACATTTGTGGGAGATGTGGCGCATCTTCTCATCCCTTTTTAGACTCTAGAAGATACATGCCATCCCGAACATCAAACAATAGAATGGAGTAATCAGGGACTAAGTTTAGACACAGTGGATGCTAAGATAAATATAGAAGGGGACTACTTCCCCAAACCATAGAACCTATCCATTGAGCATATTGTTGTAGCAGCAATCATAAGCCTCATCGTGGAGTAGTCGACGAGTGACATCTTCTAGATCTTGGTTTGAATAGGAACTTACATAGCATGTTCACTGTGCCATGGAGGTTCTAGAAATCCCATGCAAAGGTTCTTTTGTGATGAAATAATAGTCAAATATATTTGACATGCGATGTTTTGTTGCCACTCTGTCGGCTGTAATATTTGTGGAACGGTGTTTCATGAGTTATGGAAACGATTTGTACGCTGCAACACGCAGTGGTGTACTGGGTCGCAACACTCACAATCCCACGGCGTACTAGTAGGTACATCCCTTAATCTACAATGGTATTAGTTGGTTTCGGGCTTACCTTCCAACTTACATGGTGTATTTTCCCGTCGGTATGGAATCTAGCACGGAGAAAATTTGTGTGCCATCCTTGGTTGCCACCGGGAATGCCCATCCGCCGACCAATAAACATTTGCAGACGACCACAAATTGTTCCATACAAAAAAATCCTCTGGGTAAGGGAGCTTTTTTTATGTAGTGTGCCCAAGTGGAAACCGTAGTATCCACATGCATAAACCCAAGATTCATCCATCGTACTTGTCGAGTGCATCTATAAACCTGACGAGTTTATCTATTAATAGTCTTGTGATCTTGTGATCACACACAATTAATAAAGTCTGAGAGAACTACAACATCTATATCGTGTCTTTGATCCAAACTTGTTGGCCCTAACCCCTACCGAACAAATAAAGATTCTTCTAACCTTCTGAAAAGTGATTGCCGATGGATCGTGAAAAATCATTCATCGTAATATGCACTAATCATCAGGAAAACCTTTGGTTTTTAGAACTTGCACGCTTTCCTTTCTAAAATTCAGCTTAAGGACAATGCCAGCTGTTTTGCGCTTCAGACAAGTTTGGACAATATTAGTAACATTGATAATATTTTCACTGAAAAACCTCCCTTTAACAAAGCATATGTCTAGTTCAAACAAGGAGATTTTCGCAGGTCTGAAGTGAGCATGATCGGGAAGGAATTTCGACAAAAAAAGCCCCCGGACCGTGAGGTTGTTCTATCTAAGATATGCAGAAACTGCAACTCTGTAGCTCATGACTTATGCCAACTAGCTCGTAGAGAAATGTGTGGGGGTGTGTTACAGTGATCAGTGCCAACCTGCGCGTTGCTCTCGATTCTAAACATTGTAATCCAAACAATGTTGATTGAGTAATACAAATTCACTTTTAAAAAAGAAGGAGGAGAAGAAGAGGTAGAAGCCTCTTGTTTAAGAATTTCGAGGCTAAGATAACACATGAATTTAGGAGGGAAACAAGCTAGACGAGATTTATTCGAACGGGTGACTCCATGCTGCTTAGGAAGAAGGAATATAAAAGATTTATATATGGCAAACTTCATCCTCTGCAGCATGAAAGTTACTAACAAGTGACATTATTCAATGTTATTTATCATCCTGGCAATGAAACTTACGGGTACCACTAGCTAGAGATCAACCTTCGCGAAGGAAAAAACTTGCTCCACGAACGTAGCAGTGGTTGACACGTGGCAAGCACCGCAGTCCCGCGTGAGCCAAGTCCCGCAAATCCACCCGCCCCGCGCAAGTACGCACTCCAAAACGCGAGTCCGCGCACGTAGCGAAGTAGCTCCCGCCGCTGTCTAGCCGTGCGCAAGTACGTGCCCTCCCGCCGCAAGGTACGCATCCAACAAGTAATCAATCAGAACTACCTAGCTAGCTAACAAGTGAATCGGTCGATCAGAACTACCTCGCGAACGAGTACAGTCCCGCAAGTGAGCGAGTACATTCACGCAGACGAGCGAGTACAGTCGCGTACACGACCGAGTACAGTCGAGCAGACCAGCGAGTACAGTGGCGCAGATGAGCGAGTACAATCGCGCACACGGCCGAGTACAGTCGAGCAGACAAGCGAGTACGGTGGCGCACACGAGCGAGTACAGTCGCGCAGACGAGCGAGTACGGTCGCGCACACGAGCAAGTACAATCGAGAAGACAAGTGAGTATAGTGGCGCACACGAGCGAGTACAGTCGCGCAGACGAGCGAGTACGGTCGCGCACACGAGCAAGTACAATCGAGCAGACAAGTGAGTATAGTGGCGCACACGAACGAGTACAGTCATGCACACGAGCGAGTACATGTACAGAAGTACAGTGACGCACACGAGCAACTACAGATATAAAAGTACAGTCGTGAACACGAGGAAGTAATGGTACAGAAGCATAGCGCACATATGTACAGTTACTGAGTAAAGGGAAAAACTGCATCAAATACACTAAAAACAGAAATACTTATCAGTTAAAGTACTAGTACAGTTAGGTACACACCACGATTACAACCATAATAGTATTGAAAGTATGAAAAAAAATGCTAAAACCTATTAACATGATATTTAGTTTTGAAGAGGATCTCAAAAGTGAAAACGGTTCGTAATTTGGATTTACGATTCTCAAAATATTTCATTTAAAAAAATGAATGTAAAAAATAAAGGAAAAAGCTGATACAACGCAACCACCCTCTGCCTTCTCTCTTCTCTCTCATCTCCACATTGATTTCCCTTGCGACACTGGCAAGAAGGGAAAGCACTTCGCGAAGGTTGATCTTTTTTTAACGATTTCAAACAGTTGCGCTTTGTTTTGGTGTGTTTCGCAAGTTGACGCGTACCCTAAAAGGCCAGACATGCGGCCCATGTAAAACAGGCATTCGGGCTGGGCGCTGGATCATCGATCTCGTGGGCCTGAATATGCTTACCCAACATACCTATGTCTCTGTTATCCGGCCTGTTTGGCACCGAGCTTATGCGCTGCCGCGACTTGTCTCCCCGAATTCGAACTTGGAAGAACCGTTCTCCGTTCAATGCCGTTATTATCAACGTAGCCGTAAAACAAACGGGCAAATTTATTAGGTCAGGTCGGACTCATACGCTGGAAATTCTACTAGCCGGGACGAGGAAGTGCAGCTGTTTCCCTCCAAGTGTTGTGTACATACATACAGGCGTGCGCCGCGACTGGTGGACGACCTCGCCGGAGCGCGGGTACGTCCGATGTTTCCGGCCGAACCGGACGGCGACCTTCGTATGGTTCCAGGATTTCCCCCAGCAAAATGGCCGTAGTGAGATGGGTCAAGCACGGCTGCATGCTGGCGACATCTGCGCGTGGAAACTGGGATACCATTACCATCGGCGTGGAACTTGGGAACGTGTGCCGTGTCGAACAGGTAGCGTCCGTGTATATATAGGGGGCGAATGCTTTGTGCAATCCATGCAGAAGTCACACGTACTCACCTCGCAGAAATACACAGAGAGCTAGCTAGCTAGACAATCTCTCTTTTGTTGCAGGAAGATCAGTGGAGATGGCGGGGCATCGTGCAGCTGCTGCCTACATGCTTGCAGTGGCGGCGTTCTTCCTTGGCGTGTTTGCAACCATTCCGGCAGGTAATCCAGATTCATCTCAACTCTGACTTTGGAATTAGGATAGTGTCCCACTGGCCACTGCTCAGTGCTCACGGATCGACCCATCATCCACAGCGGTCCAGTCCATCGGCGTGTGCTACGGCGTGAACGGCGACGGGCTGCCGTCGGCGAGCGACGTCGTGCAGCTCTACAAGTCCAACGGCATCACTGGCATGCGTATCTACTCCCCGGACGGCGACACCCTCCAGGCCCTAAGCGGCAGCAACATCGACCTCATCCTCGACGTCGGCAACGACCAGCTCGCCAACCTCGCCGCCAGCGCCTCCAACGCGGACTCCTGGGTCCAGGCCAACGTGCAGCCCTACAAGGACGTCAAAATCAAGTACATCGCCGTCGGCAATGAGGTTCCCGACCAAGGCGGCAGCACGCAGGACATCCTCCCGGCGATGCAGAACGTGCACGACGCCCTAGCCAGGGCCGGCCTCAACGGCATCAAGGTGTCCACGGCGGTGAATTCGGGCGTCAGAACCGGGTACCCGCCGTCCCACGGCACCTTCTCCGCCACCCACATGCCGCCCATCGCGCAGTACCTCGCCAGCACCGGCGCCCCGCTGCTCGCCAACGTCTACCCCTATTTTACCTACACGGGCACGCCTGGGATCGACCTCAACTACGCCCTCTTCACCTCGCCGGGCACGGTGGTGCAGGACGACAACGGGCTCGAGTACCAGAACCTGTTCGACGCGCTCGTCGACACGTTCTACGCGGCGCTCGACAGCGCCGGGGCTGGAAGCGTCGGTATCGTGGTGTCGGAGAGCGGGTGGCCCTCGGCCGGCGACACGGCGGCCACCACGGACAACGCGCAGACGTACAACCAGAAGCTGATCAACCACGTCGGGCAGGGAACGCCCAAGAGACCTGGGGCGATCGAGACGTACATATTCGCCATGTTCAACGAGAACAGGAAGAATGGGGCTGAGACGGAGAAGCACTTTGGGCTGTTCAACCCGGACCAATCGCCGGCGTACCCCATCAGCTTCTAGGAAAGATCGATACGTACATACGTGGCAAGATATTTTTGCCTATTTAGTTTATTTGAATAAGGTGCTTGTAAAATGCCAATGCTTGCTTCCACGTACGGCAGGCGCACAAATTAATTATCCACTACGGGAGACGAAATAATACGGCGCACATTTGAAATATGTGGTGTCTTTTACCGAAGGAAGGACCTTGGACCTTATCCACACATGCTACATTGCTGGAGCGAATTTCTGAAACCACCCGTTCCTCGCCAGCGGCGATTCGCTGGTTCCCTCTCCTGACGGTGGCCGCTCCGTGGGAGGGTGGGGCCGGAATCCCTGGATCTCGTCGTGTATGTAGTGTAGGCTCGAGTAGGCTTCCAGCTGATAGCGTTGAGGAGTTGGTGGCGAGGTCGGAGTGGTTTTTCCTCTTCGCTGGTGGGCCGCTATGGATCGGCCACATTGTTCATGCTCGTAACTCCTCTCGGAGCTGATATGTGTGCCCTTCCGCGTTTGTATAAGTGTAAGGTGATGGTGTTGCAGATCAAGGCGATGTAGACGGCTGTGCAGGTGGAGGCTCTTCGGAGCTGAGGTTCATTGACTTCCCATCCGCAAAGGGGCTCCTTTCTATCCAAGGTTTGTGTGGAGGCGTAACAGCGGCACGTCATGTTCGTCATCGGCGACATCAAGTTCCCGAAGGGCTAACTTGTCTTTTTTCCCTTGTTTTGGATCTTCCTGTAAAAACTTCGCTCTAAATATTGTCTGATCTTGTGAATCAAATGATGAATGCACGACTATTTTGTGTGATCATTACAGGAAAGCAACTGGTTACAAAAAAAAAATGCTCGGTGAAGACGGGTGTGGATTTTGCCAGGACCTTATGTTGCCTGCCAAAACCCACCGGCGAGCAGCGACGGGCAACACGGAGAGCCGGGAGGCTCCCAGGACTGCTGGTGGGCCCTGGTCCCTCGGGCGACGGCCCGCAATGCTCCGGCACACGTCCTGGTGATTGCAAGGGCGTGCCACCTGACCTATACCTGGTCAGGAAGGTGTTGGGTTGCTTCAATTAGTTTCCTGCATGGTAGACACGTAAACATTAAATGAGCCTCGATCGGCTCTCAGGTTACCCTGTGAATCGGCTCAAAGAGCCGATTAACCCATGGTTCATAATGGATCTACAATAACGAGGGGGTTACGCTTTATCAATGCTAAGCTAAATCAATCTACGACGGTTTAGGGTTTTCACCGCATAACCGGAACATCCTACACGTAGTTGAGCCCGACAGATACGAAAGATAACGGAAAACTAACCCAAAACGAGGCCTAAAAACCAACACGGAGTCGATTCCCGGAACATCCCTTTTTGGATCGGCAAACCGTACCTTACGCACTCTTTGGATCGTTCAACCCGTTTGCAAGGCCTAACCATGCAGATATCAAACTAATCCTTGAAGAACAAGGAACAACTATAGCAGATCGAATCTACTAAATAAAGATGAAGCAGGGCGCTGCCCTTACACCTAAGATAGGTGTAAAGGCAGCTAGATATTCAGGGGCAGCACAGCTAGGCAAATATATCAGAAAAGCATTGATGCAAGCCCTAAAACATCTATGATAAACAGTGCTACTCGCCATCAAAAAGGCTTCAGTACGAGCAACACCAAAAAACGAATAAACCAATACTGCCTAGATCGCAAAAAAACCCTCGAAACAAGGGGTGGCGATGCGCCTAGGTTGTGTTTGTTGTGAACGTGATCGTCCTCCTTTCTCAATAACCCTAGATACATATTTATAGTCCGTGGACTTTCTATCTTTGGAATAAACCTGTAGTGTACGAACCAAACTATATCTCTTAATTCTAAACTAACATGCGATCTACCATAATGTACAAATACACGGGCAATCTAGCCCAAATTCACGCAGGAGGCCGATTCAGAAACACATTATGTGCATAGCTTCCAAGCCCATCTCAATCACGACCCATCTCCTGATTTGGCTAAAATCTGGTGATAACACATGCCCCCCTGGTTTTGGCAATAATAATTCCAAAACCACCCTGTTTTCCCTCATCGTGATTTGACATAGCAGAGCAGAACCACGTTGCAGAGCCGAACCGCTACAGTGCCCCTTCATCATGATACCTTGCCTTCTCAACTTCCCCGTACTGCACGATCTGACGGTTTTTTCCGCCACATCCTCGAAACTGCCACAGCATTGAATTATCTTCCACTGCATATCCCCTTTATTTAACTTCATCCGAGCAGTTCCGCATTAGCAATCGGAAAAAACCCTTCTCTGCAACCATGGACTCCTCCTCTTCCTCTTCGGGTCTCTCCCCCCAATCTTCCTCCTCCAGCGAGCTAGAGCCGGAGGTCAACCTGACGGCGGTGTACGAAGCCCTCGCCCCCCAATGGTGGGACGCGAGGGATTGGGACTCCTCCGTCAAATCGGAGGAGGACGAGCCCTTGACCGACGGGGAAGGCGACCTACAATTCCCTGTCGACGGGGAGTTGGAGGAGGAAAGCAACGACGACCTCTTCTCATGGAAAGCGGATATCTCCTCCGACGGGGAGGAAGAGGCAGCGAAGGAGGACTCCTCCTCCGAAGAGTACCCGCCGGCGAAACGCTTCCGCACCGGGTCGGACGACGACGACGACGACGGCGAAGATAAAGCCCCTGCTGGCGGCTTCAACAGCAGCGACGAGGACGTCACCGGCAGCAGCGCCGACAGCGGCGAGGATGGCGACGACAAGGGCAGCGACGGCCCTTAGATTAGGGAGTAGTATAGGGCTAGTAGTAGTGCATTAGGCACTAGATGATCCTTTTGAGAGCAATCGGCTCTTCCTTATAAAAATTCCTCTTTGAATCAATGAAAAATGTTCTTCCAATTTGATTTTCCCGATTGTCCAATTCGCGTTTTCCGATTGTCAAAGCAGGTCAACGCACAAAGAGCCGATGGCGACGCATCGGTCTTAATCATAAAACGCTAGCAGAGCCAGGCTCCGTTAGACCGGTCCGAACGTACATTCCCCAAATTCAAACGGCAACCTGTGACCCTCATCCAAAGGACCCAACTCAGATCCCCAATTCCCCAACAGAATTCACCTCACTGCGACGCGAATCTCAGATCCCCAACCGCGCAGACTCATCCCCGCTAGCGCATCAGATGGCGGAATCGTCCAATGCCAACGCAACAGTCTCTGGCCTAAAGGTAATCTTTAACTGCCCCTCATCCGAGCATAATGTTAGGATTGTTAGCAGAACATCTGAATTAATGCCTTACTCCACCATTAATTTTAGGTTTCCGACATCCTGCTGCCGCATCCTTTCTTCCAGACTCTCTTTGCCTTGGCCCCCGTACCGTCGAGAGTCCCGCCCGTTTGATTTCTTGCGAGGCTCGTAGAATCCCTTTTGTGTACCAGGATTTAGATCTGACTTCTTGGGCCGACTGCTTACGAGCCTGGCCTAACCCTCCTGAAGATTGGGTTTCCTCGTACAGTAGAGTATCCAAAACTTATCAGTCCACATGGGAAACTGATACGTCTCCAACGTACCTATAATTTCTGACGTTCCATGCTTGTTTTATGACAATACTTACATGTTTTGCTTGCACTTTATGATGATTTCATGCGTTTTCCGGAACTAACCTATTAACAAGACGCCACGGTGCCAGTTCTTGTTTTCTACGCATTTTTGGTTCCGAGAAAGGCTGTTCGGGCAATATTCTCGGAATTGGACGAAATCAACGCCAAAGATCTTATTTTTCCCGGGAGGCTCCAGAACACCGAAGGGGAGTCGGAGGAGAGCCAGGGGGCCCCCACACCATAGGGCCGCGCGGGCCAGACCCTGGCCGCGCCGGCCTAGGGGGAGGCCACCCTGTTGACCCTCCTGCGCCGCCTCTTCGCCTATTTAACCCCTTTCGACCTAAAAACGTAGTACCAAGTGACGAAACTCCAGAAAGACTCCAGGGGCGCCGCCGCCATCGCGAAACTCCAATTCGGGGGACAGAAGTCTCGTTCCGGCACCTGCCGGGACGGGGAAGTGCCCTCGGAAGCCATCTCCATCAACGCCACCGCCTCCATCATGCTCCGTGAGTAGTTCCCCCATGGACTACGGGTTCTAGCCGTAGCTAGTTGGTATTCTCTCCCCCATGTACTTCAATACAATGATCTCATGAGCTGCCTTACATGATTGAGATTCATCTGATGTAATCGGTGTTGTGTTTGTTGGGATCCGATGGATTGTTACGTTATGATTGTCTATCTACAAAGTTTGTGAAGTTATTGTTGCTGCAATCTTGTTGTGTTTAATGCTTGTCACTAGGGCCCGAGTGGCATGATCTTAGATTTGAGCTCTATAATTATTGCTTAGATTGTATCTACAAGTTGTATGCACATGTCTATGTCCGGAACCAAAGGCCCCAAAGTGACGGAATTGGGACAAGCTGGAGGGAAAGGCTTAGATATGAGGATCACATGTTTTCACGGAGTGTTAATGCTTTGCTCCGGTGCTCTATTAAAAGGAGTACCTTAATTTCCAGTAGATTCCCTAGAGGCCCGGCTGCCACCGGCTGGTAGGACAAAAGATGTTGTACAAGTTTCTCATTGCGAGCACGTATGACTATATATGGGAAACATGCCTACATGATTAATAGGCTTGATATGCTGTCTTAATGCTAATTCAATCCTATCAATTGCCCAACTGTAATTTGTTCACCCAACACTTGTTATTGGAGAGTTTCCACTAGTGTAGATAGCTTGGAACCCCGGTCCATCTCTCATCATTATATACTCGTTCTACATGTCATTGGAAGTAGTATCAACTATTTTACGGTGCCATTGCTCTCATATTACGCTACTGCTGCTGTGTTACTTGTTACTACTTGCTCTCATATTACTTGTTGCTTTCACATCACCCCTGTTACTAGTGCTTTTCCAGGTGCAGCTGAATTGACAACTCAGTTGTTAAGGCTTATAAGTATTCTTTACCTCCCCTTGTGTCGAATCAATAAATTGGGTAATACTTCCCTCGAAGACTGTTGCGATCCCCTATACTTGTGGGTCATCAAGACCATTTTCTGGCGCCGTTGCCGGGGAGGCATAGCTCTACTCATAAGTTCACCTGGGGAGTACACTCTACCTCTCTCTCTGTTTTACTTTATTTTGTTTTGCTTAGTTTAATTTTGTCTAGTTTATTTGTGCTTAGTTTATTTCTGTCTAGTTTTACTTTGCTTAGTTTACTTTTGTCTAGTTTATTTTTGTCTTGTTTTATTTTCCCTATATACCCGAAAATCCATAAAAATTTGAAAAACCTAAAAATTAAAAACTGCTGTTATGGGAGAACCAACAACCTACTTGGAGCTTATAGAATGTTATAATAATTATAGAGAATCAAGAAGCTGGTAAAATAATGAGTGCTATGATAGAAAAATTGAATACAATGGCTAGAATCTTGCTTAGACGCCATGATATAAACTGTTGCTCTCAACATGATACTAAACATCTGAAATTTCAATGTGGCTTTAGAGAGGAATTTTTAATTAAGAACTATAATCGGAATTGCTATATTCATTATGGGTTCGAAGAGGTAGAACAATTTGTCTTATTTATGGGAGCCTCCGAGATAGAATCCTTCATGGTTGAGAATTATGAAACTTGTGCTATTTGTAAGGACCTTAAAGATTATGTCTCTACTATCCTTAATTCTTGCATAGAATGCTACAGTTGGAATCCTTATATCCTTGATTATAAAGAGAGACGCATTAATGCACAAGAATGCACTCACAATTTGCAGGAACCTGTGGAAGAAGAAATTGATGAACACTGAAAGCTCATTGGATGAAAAAGAGGAGGAAATTGATGAACACTGAAAGCTCATTGGATGAAAAAGAAGAGGAGAGTGATGAACAAAAGGAGGAAGAATGGATTAGCTACCCATGCCAACCGTCTAATGAGAGTAACTCTTCATCTCTTACACTATTTGATTGTCCTCCATGCTTACCGAAAGAGGTTGAATGTTATGTTCCTGTGGATTCTCTTGAAATATTTCCTATAAGTAAAACTTGTGAGAATAATTATGCTGCTGTTATATATGATAATCCATGCTACTTTGATAAATCTTATGATAATGCTTTGTTTGTGCACGATGTCGAAATGCATGGTACTAAAGAATTTTGCTTGGCAAATGTTTATGATAAAGCTCTAGATGATGGTCCTATGTTACTTGATAATATTAATTGTACTATTAATCAAAATGGGATTGGAAAAGTATTGACTTTATTTAAGAGTCCCATATCTCTTGAGATTGATCGATCACCTTGTTATATTATTGATAAAAGTAAGTTTGAAAGTTTTAATTCCACTATTCTTGAGATTGATAAAAATTATGTGTTTGGAAATCATGAAAAGTATGCTGCATGTGATAGTTACATTGTTGAGTTTGTTCAAGAAGCTACTGAAAATTATTATGAGAGAGGAAAATATGGTTGTAGAAATTTTCATGGTACTAATACACCTCTCTATATGCTGAAATTGCTGAAGTTACACTTGTTCTATCTACTTATGCTTGTCACTTTGTTCTTCATGAACTTATTCGTGTACAAGATTCCTTTCCATAGGAAGCATGTGAGACTTAAATGTGTTTTGAATTTGCTTTTTGATGCTCTCTTTTGCTTCAAATACTATTTCTTGCGAGTGCATCATTTAAAACTGCTGAGCCCATCTTAATGGCTATAAAGAAAAGAACTTCTTGGGAGATAACCCATGTGTATATTTTACTACAGCACTTTTGTTTTATATTTGAGTCTTGGAAGTTGTTTACTACTGTAGAAACCTCTCCTTATCATGTTTTTGTGCCAAGTAAAGTCTCTATGGTAAAGTTGATACTAGATTTGGATTTCTGCGCAGAAACAGATTTCTATCTGTCACGAATCTGGGCTTATTTCTCTGTAGGAAACTCAGAAAAATCTGCCAATTTACGTGCGTGATCCTCAGATATGTACGCAACTTTCATTAGTTTTGAGTTTTCTGATTTGAGCAACGGAAGTACCATTTTAAAATTCGTGTTTACTGGCTGTTCTGTTTTGGCAGATTCTGTCTCTGTTTTTTGCATTGTCTCTTGTGGACTTTAAGTGAGGCTTTCTAGACGTGGAGAGTTGTACCTAATGTTTTATTGAGTTATTGCAATGTGTCACTACAGGGCCAAGGTGGATAAAAGTTTTTTGATTACTAACCCCTCTAATGAAGTTTATGAGAAGTTTGGTGTGAAGGAAGTTTTCAAGGGTCAAGAGTGGAAGATGATATATGATCAAGAAGAGTGAAAAGTCTAAGCTTGGGGATGCCCCCGTGGTTCATCCCTGCATATTTCAAGGAGACTCAAGCGTCTAAGCTTGGGGATGCCCAAGGCATCCCCTTCTTCATCAACTTATCAGGTTTTTTCTATTGAAACTATATTTTTATTCGGTCACATCATATGTGCTTTACTTGGAGCGTTTGTGTGTTTTTATTTTTTGTTTGTGTTTGAATAAAGATGGATCCTAGCAATCCTTGTTTGGGAGAGAGACACGCTCCGCTTTTTCATATGAACACTTGTTCTTCGTTTTACTTTTAATGTTCAATGGTAAAAGTTGGAAGCTATTTGCACTTATAGATATTTGGTTGGAAATAGAAAATGCCTCATAATGTCTTGAATAATTTGACACTTGGCAATTGTTTTGAGCTCTCAAGTAGATCATGATTAAGTTTTTTCATGTAGTTTAAACCTATTAGTGGAGAACTACCGTAGAGCTTGTTAAAATTGGTTTGCATGATTGGTCTCTCTTAAGGTCTAGATATTTTCTGGTAAAAGTGTTTGAGCAACAAGGAAGACAGTGTAGAGTATTATAATGCTTGCAATATATTCTTATGTAAGTTTTACTGTACCGGTTCATACTTGTGTTTGCTTCAAATAACCTTGCTAGCCTAAGCATTGTATCGAGAGTGAATACTTCTCATGCATCCAAAATCCTTGAGCCAACCACTATGCCATTTGTGTCCACCATATCTACCTACTATGTGGTATTTCCTGCCATTCCAAAGTAAATTGCTTGAGTGCTACCTTTAAACAATTCAAAATTTATCACCTCTGATTTGTGTCAATGTTTAATAGCTCATGAGTAAGTATGTGGTGTTTATCTTTCAATCTTGTTGGGCAACTTTCACCAATGGACTAGTGCCTTCATCCGCTTATCCAATAATTTTGCAAAAAGAGCTGGCAATGGGATTCCCAGTCCCAAATTAATTAACAAAAATAGACACTCCTCCATGGTATGTGAATGTTGGAAGGCACCCGAAGGATTCGGTTAGCCATGGCTTGAGAAAGCAAAGGTGGGGAGGAGTGTCATCATAATAAAACTAAAATAAAAAGGCACTCCTTCATGGTATGAGATTGTTGGCAGACACCCGAGGATTCGGTTAGCCATGGTTTGTGAAAGAAAGGTTGGAAGGAGTGCCACCCAAAAATAAAATAAAATGGGAGCCGCTCTTTGAAGGTTTGTACGGCAAGGGGGTTAGAGTGCCCACTACCATTCGTTGACAACAACAAACACCTCTCAAAACTTTACTTTTATGCTCTCTTTATGTTTTCAAAACCAAAGCTCTAACACAAATATAGCAATCAATGCTTCCCTCTGCAAAGGGCTATTCTTTTACTTTATGTTGAGTCAGTTTACCTACTTCCTTCCATCTTAGAAGCAAACACTTGTGTCAACTGTGCATTGATTCTTACATACTTGCTTATTTGCATTCATCATATTACTTTGTATTGACAATTATCCATGAGATATGCATGTTGAAAGTTGAAAGCAACTGCTGAAACTTATATCTTCCTTTGTGTTGCTTCGATGCCTTTACTTTGAATCTATTGCTTTATGAGTTAACTCTTGTGCAAGGCTTTTGATGCTTGTCTTGAAAGTACTCTTCATGAAAAGTTTTGCTATATGTTACCTATTTGATAGCAACTATAGATCATTGCCTTGAGTCACTTCATTCATTTCATATGCTTTGTAATAGTATGATCAAGGTTATGTAAGTAGCATGTCACTACAGAAATTACTCTTTTTATCGTTTACCTACTCGAGACGAGCAGGAACTAAGCTTGGGGATGCTGATACGTCTCCAACGTACCTATAATTTCTGACGTTTCATGCTTGTTTTATGACAATACTTACATGTTTTGCTTGCACTTTATGATGATTTCATGCGTTTTCCGGAACTAACCTATTAACAAGACGCCACAGTGCCAGTTCTTGTTTTCTGCTGTTTTTGGTTCCAGAAAGGCTGTTCGGGCAATATTCTCGGAATTGGACGAAATCAACGCCAAAGATCTTATTTTTCCCGGGAGGCTCCGAACACCGAAGGGAGTCGGAGGAGAGCCGGGGGCCCCCACACCATAGGGCCGCGCGGACCGGACCCCGGCCGCGCCGGCCTAGGGGAGGCCACCCTGATGACCCTCTGCGCCACCTCTTCGCCTATTTAACCCCTTTCGACCTAAAACGCGGTACCAATTGACGAAACTACGGAAAGACTCCGGGCGCCGCCGCCATCGCGAAACTCCAATTCGGGGGATAGAAGTCTCGTTCCGGCACCCTGCCGGGACGGGGAAGTGCCCCGGAAGCCATCTCCATCAACGCCACCGCCTCCATCATGCTCCGTGAGTAGTTCCCCCATGGACTACGGGTTCTAGGCTGTAGCTAGTTGGTATTCTCTCCCCCATGTACTTCAATACAATGATCTCATGAGCTGCCTTACATGATTGAGATTCATCTGATGTAATCGGTGTTGTGTTTGTTGGGATCCGATGGATTGTTACGTTATGATTGTCTATCTACAAAGTTTGTGAAGTTATTGTTGCTTTGCAATCTTGTTGTGTTTAATGCTTGTCACTAGGGCCCGAGTGGCATGATCTTAGATTTGAGCTCTATAATTATTGCTTAGATTGTATCTACAAGTTGTATGCACATGTCTATGTCCGGAACCAAAGGCCCCAAAGTGACAGAAATTGGGACAACTGGAGGGAAAGGCTTAGATATGAGGATCACATGTTTTCACGGAGTGTTAATGCTTTGCTCCGGTGCTCTATTAAAAGGAGTACCTTAATTTCCAGTAGATTCCCTAGAGGCCCGGCTGCCACCGGCTGGTAGGACAAAAGATGTTGTACAAGTTTCTCATTGCGAGCACGTATGACTATATATGGGAAACATGCCTACATGATTAATAGGCTTGATATTCTGTCTTAATGCTAATTCAATCCTATCAATTGCCCAACTGTAATTTGTTCACCCAACACTTGTTATTGGAGAGTTGCCACTAGTGTAGATAGCTTGGAACCCCGGTCCATCTCTCATCATTATATACTCGTTCTACATGTCATTGGAAGTAGTATCAACTATTTTCTGGTGCCATTGCTCTCATATTACTCACTACTGCGCTGTGTTATCGTTACTACTGCTCTCATATTACTGTTGCTTTCACATCACCCCTGTTACTAGTGCTTTTCCAGGTGCAGCTGAATTGACAACTCAGTTGTTAAGGCTTATAAGTATTCTTTACCTCCCCTTGTGTCGAATCAATAAATTGGGTAATACTTCCCTCGAAGACTGTTGCGATCCCCTATACTTGTGGGTCATCAGAAACCACAGGAATAGCGGATGCTCTGTCCTTATCCTTGTCTCCCCTCGAGAAGCATGAAAACCTTCTAAAAACCATCGGCTACTTCTAGTCTGATGCTCTGAACTGCTTCATGTTTGGCCATGGCCCCATGACACCAACTCTGCTAGATGTGGTAATGATCACTGGCTTGGACATTACATCCCCAGCCCCTCTGCTTTTATGCTGCCAAGGGTCCCTTTCAAGCTCTCTTCCAAAACAGAATGCACAAACTGGGGTGCTTACCTTCGTCGCCACATGAAAAATAAAGGCCCTGTAACAGAGAAAGAACACACGGCCTTCCTGAATTTCTGGTTGGAACACTTCATATTCTGTGGCCCTTCACTTGCTCCGACCAAGAATTATCTTCCCTTGGCCTATGAACTTGCCAGAGGCACCCAGCTTGGCATCGGCAAACTGTTCCTCGGGGAGGTCTATCGATACCTCCAACTAATGTCTCGTCAAACTATATTCCCAAAGAACAGTCAAAACAGGAGGTCCCTGGTGGTTTATTCAGCTATGGGCTCAGCTGTAAATCCAAAACCATACCCCAAACTTCCCACTTTTGGCTACCCGCACCTTTCCAGATGCTAACGGGAAGCAGATCCGATGCATGAGCTACGGCCAAGCCCTGTATAGCCTTCCAGGCAGCAAACTGACCCCCAAAGAAGCATCAAAGTGGTTCAGCGTTTTCTTCCACGACCTGGATAATCCCCTCTTCTTTCCCTACACGGAATCTGAGAATTTTGAGAACCCAGTCTCCTTCAGACTAGACAGCTTTGCCGATGACACCAGTACCCGGCAATTGTATTCCACCATGATCCGTCCCTGCTTCCTTCCAGTTGGCATGAGCACATCAAACAGGATCATCAAACCTGGTTATGAATCCTACCAGCCGGTCGTAGCAGCCCGGCAGTTTGGTCTTGGGAAGGTGTCTCCTTATTTCTTCCTTCACCACTTAACCGAGAGCAGAGCTGACTTGCCTGATATCCTCACCGGTCAGAGGTGTTACTCCTTCTTTGACGCTCTAGCCATCCCAATCCCTAACAACCTCTCCTTTACCTCGACAACCGACGGTTTCGAGACTTGGTGGTCAATGTGGAAAACTCATGCCTTCAGGAGAGCTCTGGGACCATTGCTGAAACAACTTGATGCTGAATACATCATCCCCACAGACCAGGTACTACCACTCGTAAATTTTCTTGAAGTGGCTTACAATGATTTTGGCTTACAATGATTTTTATAGCCTTGCCCTGTCTCTTTGCAGCAACAAGATGGTCCAGAACCTACACATGCCGACTGGCTCTCCTTTGAATTCTTCCCCCGGCTCCTATGGTTCTCTTCTGCAAGAACTCGCCACACTTGAAAAGGGTCGTGATGCAGAGCCAGCCGATTTCACAGACATCGGCTTCCAAGAGCAAAGTATCTTCCGGGCCAGCTGCCCCCCGAGCCTCAACTAAGGCGAGAACGGCGGTGAGGAAGGTAGCCATCAGGAAAACTTTGCCGCGCAAGAGCCCTTCTCAAGATCCAGAGAGCTTGCACGTATGTTGATCCATGCCTCGACTGGTTTCGTTTATCCTTACGGGCTCCAACAAACATGCTTGTGCTTGCTAACTCCTCTACCTTTTATATGTAGGCCTCCACATAAGACAGCTTCAGCGAAGACACTCGATCCAATCAAGGGGATTCAAGCTCGGACAACTCTGGGAAAGTCACCACGAAGAGCCAGCTAGATTTACCACCATCGGCTTCCAGGAAAAGGCCTGTTCCTGAAACTGCTGCCCCCCGATCTTCAATCAAAGCGGGGCAGGGCGTGAGCACTAAGAGGACTCGAAAGGAACCGCAAGCCCCTTCATCAAACCAAGAGACTTCAAATGTAACCACCCTCCATACTCTCCTCGGTTCATTCTTCATGCTCATCCATTGCTGCTTACATCAACTAACCATCTCTTTTACAGACTGATGACACTTCCAGTGGGGGAGTCGAGGAAGTACAGATGCCCTCCGCGAACCTAGATCCAGTAGCCCCTGCCGCTAACAATGTCGCCAATCTGGCCCAGCCCCTAGCAGCAACACAGGAGCCGATTACCTCATCATCGGCTGTCCCCCTGCTTTTAGGAGAGGTATACCCTTTTGCTTGGCTTACCCTTCCCTTTCGCTGCATACTGACGGTGTCTTTGCTTGTCAGGGTTGTGACCTCTCGGGCTTGCTCACGTTCGACCCCGAATCCATTGAACCAGCTCCTTCTATGGCAGGCGAGGAACCACGACCCAGTGCTGTCCAACATCAATTCCAGCGTCTCAAAGCCTTGCTTTCCTCCTCGATCGAGACGTTGGTTGAGAACCCCGAAGAAATAAAGGGCGTTCTTGACGAAATCAAGGACCATCTCCCGGTATCGTTGCAGGTGAAACTTTGGCCGGTTGTGACTTTGTCTCTATATGGGTCAAGGGTGAAGCTAGCTCGTCAGAGAATCGATCTACGCCATGCCCAACTTCCGTTGAAGGCCGACATTGCAGAGAAATGCCAGCGGCTCAATGAGAAGAAGGCGGCCTTGGACGCCAAAACTGACACCTCTGACGGCACCACCGAACTTGAGGCCTTGCGAAAGGAACTGGGGGCCCTTGAAGAGAGGGTTCAGGCCACCAAACGGCTTATTCATGATAAGGAAGCCCTTGTTGCCCGCTCCCAAGAGGAAGCAGAGGGTCTCAAAGCTCAACTGCAAACTGATCTGGGAGAAATACGTGCTCTGCACAAACAGCTCGGTGATGGGCAAGGACGAAGATGACGAGGCCGAGATCGCCGAGGTGGATCGTGTCCGTGCCGACGCCCTCCGCGCCTTCGAGGCATTCCTCCAAGAGAGCATCTATGTAACCCGATACCTGTTCGTGACGCGTTTGTATCTCTCGCCGCAACGCTTTGTACCTCTATAGTCGATGTCTAAGCATCGACTTTCTAGTCTAAAGTCGATGTCTGTGCATCGGCTGTACTTTGCGTCCTGTTGCTTTGTATATATTTTTACTGGCCGATTTCGTGCATCGGCCCCCATATTTCACTGTACCTTATCCGTTTAGGTGCCCCCCGAGCTGAATCTTTCAAGTAATTGAAGATATCGGCTCTCCGGTCATCTGATTCCAGGGACTATACCTGAACATTGCTTTTTATTTTTTGGGGCCAATCGCTGGGATCGGCCTTGCCACGTACGTCGATTGACTTTGGTCTTGCTACTCTGTCAGGCCGGTGGATAAGGCCAGCCTCACCCCGTTTTTTGAAGCCTCGATGCGCTCACAGCCGTCCAAACTGACTCCAGAGATCGGCTCTTGGTCGTTTGCGTCCCAAATATTCATGCCAGCTATTGAGATCTCGATCGAGTCATCTGCATGAACGACCTCCACTTCATCTCCATCCCACTGTATCAGGCATTGGTGCATTGTAGATGGAATGCAGCAGTTGGCGTGAATCCAATCGCTCCCTAGCGAGACAACGTAGGTGCTTTTGCTGTCGACAATGAAGAATGACGTAGGGATGGTTTTTTGGCCCACGGTGACATAGGCATCCCAAATGGGCCTGCCGAAGATAGTACCCGGAGTTTACTGAAGGCCCACTACTCGAAGAATAAGAAGATTCGAGAGTCCAAGATATATTAAGGAAAGATAGAGTTGTAATAGGAAGAGTTATTTGTAATCTGGCGGGATGAGTTAGAAACCGTCCCGGACTCTGTAACTTGTACAAAACGAAACCCTCGGCTCC
This sequence comes from Lolium rigidum, assembly GCF_022539505.1. Classification (NCBI taxonomy): domain Eukaryota; kingdom Viridiplantae; phylum Streptophyta; class Magnoliopsida; order Poales; family Poaceae; genus Lolium; species Lolium rigidum. The sequence continues at coordinate 31,404,618 of NC_061513.1, read as the reverse complement.
ACCTCCTATATAAGGGGAGTCGAGGGACAAAGAAAGGATCGAATCTACTGTCAACATAACCCTAGTTTTCATAATCGCCGAGTACTTTTCGCCTAAACCTTCGAGATCTACTTGCCCTCTACTTCTAGCAAAACCCTAGTCTACAATCTGTAGGCATTGACAAGTTAATCCTTTGTCAATTGGCGCCGTCTCGTGGGAATTAGAGGTTGCAAGGAGCTGATCTCGATGGCACGTTCAAGATCTTCGACATCGTCAACGAGCAAGCGACGCGATGGATCGACGTAACAAGGGAAAAACTGATCTATTCAATTTTATTCCTCACCCGCCCTCCCGTATGGATGCATGTGCCTATCTGGAGGAGCCCATCATCATGACGTTCGGAGAATTTCGATTTGGCGTCAACAAGGAAGGATCCTACCGTCTCGAAGATCCGATCTCGTCGGAATTTTCAGCGGTCGATTCTAACTTTTCGTCGAGTGACGAGGAGTTTTCGTCGCCATACTTCGTCGACAGACAAGGCAAGCGGAAAGCTCGCCAAGATCTTCAGCAACACATCCTTCGAGTCGTCTCGCGGACTCCTTTATAAGCAGCGACTCCGAAAGCGTCGGCAGCTTCAACTTCATCGACAACTCGTCGCCATCGGGAAGGTCTTCACCACTCGTATGATGGTGTCACCAACCCCGACAAAAATCAATACGCAAAATATCACCAGATCTCGTGCAATAGAAGAAACGGGTACATCAGAACCACAAACGTCAGAGGCTTTTGACGATTTGGGAAATCCATACGTCGATCCCGCTGATATCAGGACAGGTCTAGGCACTAAATATGCCGGATCTTCAACTCGTGCAAAAGTCCAACTCCCGCAAGCTGCGTGGGATAGGGCTGCGAGAGCCATGGATGGATCAGAACCAATGAATACTACTGCTACCGTACAAGAGTTACAAGCATATCAATATAGACTTGCTCGAGTAAGCAGAGAGTTGGAAAAACAGACAGCATCCCTGAACAGGAGGAAAGAAGCAGCTTCTGCATCAACGTACGCCGAGCGTAGCTAAGTCGCCTTTCAGGAACATCGGGAGATAGTCACGAGAGAGGCTCGAAGGAGAGCAAGATCTCGGCTACAAAATATACCGAAGGAGAAAGAGGAAACCTAATCCAAAATCTCGACATGTCCTTCATGATGATCGATGAAAGGGGAAATATCATCCCAAAAACACCGAAGCAGGTTACATGGCAACACGAGCATACATCCTCGCGTCCGTACCACCTCCCGGGGACCCGAGAGAACCATTGTTCAATATGGCGATGGCTGGAGTAGGAGTTATGGGAACAGCGTTTGCAACAACGCCTCCCGAAGAAAATCCTAGGCAAAATAGTCCACGACCCACCGCAGCAGTTCAAGACCCACCAAGAACAAGTGGAGCAAGAGACACAGCAGTCCAAGTAAGGGTGGACAGAGCGCGACAAGAAAGAAGGGAGCGTCAGCACTCACCAGAAGTTGCCGACGAAGATATGTGTGGGCTCCCGTGTTTTACGAGAAGAGTTCGAAAAACTCGAGTCCCAAAAGGGTTCAAGCTACCCGAAAATTTCAAGAAATTCGACGGCCTGCAAGATCCCGAGGATTGGCTCGTGGATTATCTCGAGATGGTGAAGCTGGTAGGAGGAACTAGAGCAACAGCTATGCAAAGTATCCAAGTTCATCTGAGCGGTGCCGCGAGATCTTGGATAAAGAAACTCCCCCAAGTTCCATCGACAACTGGGAGACCTTTGAGGATATCTTCGTGAAAAACTTCCGATCCACCCGCAAAAAACCCGCGTCATTGGAGGAGTTGAGAGCGTGTCGACAAAAACACGACGAGTCGATGAGGAAATACATACAGCGGTGGAACATCATAAAGAACTCAGCAGAAGATATATCTGACGAGAGGGCAATAGATGCGTTTGTGGCAGGAATCAGGCGAGGAGATTTCGTCGAGGACTTAGGGAGAACTAACCCTAAGACCATATCAGCACTCATGGAGATAGCCAATAAATGGGCGGATGGAGAAGACGCAATATACAACAAGCGACATAGGTCGCGTAAGAGGATCGTGGTCGAAATTATCAAAATAGAAGGCGATTTTCCCTTGACTCTACGATTCAAGCAAAATCTCGGGGCTATCGACATAGGCATCCCAAATGGGTCTCGCCGAAGATAGTACCCGGAGTTTATCGAAGGCCCACTACTCGAAGAATAAGAAGATTCGAGAGTCCAAGATATATTAAGGAAAGATAGAGTTGTAATAGGAAGAGTTATTTGTAATCTGGCGGGATGAGTTAGAAACCGTCCCGGACTCTGTAACTTGTACAAAACGAAACCCTCGGCTCCACCTCCTATATAAGGGGGAGTCGAGGGACAAAGAAAGGATCGAATCTACTGTCAACATAACCCTAGTTTTCATAATCGCCGAGTACTTTTCGCCTAAACCTTCGAGATCTACTTGCCCTCTACTTCTAGCAAAACCCTAGTCTACAATCTGTAGGCATTGACAAGTTAATCCTTTGTCACACGGTTAGGTCCACGTTCAGAATGCCTTGCGCTTCTGATGCTTGGCCGTTGAAATCGCTCAGTGTGACGTTGGTTTTGATCAGATCTTCAGAAGAGCGTCCCAAACGCCGTAGCATGGAGTATGGCATTATATTGACTGCCGCTCCCGTGTCGACCAACATCTTGCCGACAGGCTGCCCGTTGATGTAACCTTTTAGGTACAGGGCCTTCAAATGTCTGTAGCTCCTTTCTCGTGGCTCTTCAAAGATATCTGGCCGCGGGCCGCAGTCAAACTGACCTACTGGCACTTCTTCGGTTCTTGGAGCACAAAACTCCGACGGAAGTATGAACACCATGTTCGTGCCAGCCGATGCCTTTGCATCGGCTTTTGTTTGCTTGGGGCGCCATTCTTTCTTCTGTGGACGAATCTCTGTCTCCAAAGTTTGCTGAATTTTCACGGCCGGATCGGGCCGCGCTTTCCTCAAGGTATACAGTGTACTGCGCCTCGGCTTCCTCCAAGCTACGTAGCCGCCGAACCCCGCGCTTTTGGGAGTGACCGAGTCCATCGGGGCACCACCTTGGCCGGTGGTATCTATCTTCTTCTTCATCCTCTCGACTCCTCGAAATCTTCCCCTTGAGATGGCTCAGCTTGTCTGTTCTGAGATGGGAGAGGTCCTAGACGCCTGAACACTGAAACCTCGTTGGCGCCCTTCTTCTGCTGTCTACACTCCGGGCAGTTGTCGATTGTGGGCAATCGGCTCATTCCCGAATCCCAGCAATGCTTGAAGAAAGGACAATCCCAGTGCCTGTCCATGTCTTCCTGCTCTCTCGACTTCCCATTGGCGCGGCGTTCATAACCTTCGTCGTCTCTATCATATCGATGATAATTTCTGTTGTATGCATCAGACCGACGATATCTTTCGTCATCTATATCGTTCCGCCAACGTAGGTCGTACTGATGCTCGTATTTGTTAAGGAGGTGCGCGGAGAGTGGTCGTTGATACCGCACGCTTCTCACTTGCTCCTCGGTGACGTACCTCCTATCATCATATCGGGGCCGGTCGCGTGGGCCGGCCTCCTCCTTTTCCTTGCCACTCGGAGTGACCGATTCCTTCTTTATCCTTGCCATGGTGGTCTACCGGCCCTGCCATGTTAACCTCGAATGAGAAACCTGGCTGACACCTCATGGAGTGATCGAGGTCCACCATGTTGACGCCAGGAAACGGTTGCGTGTCCACTTTCATGGCAAACTGTCCAAAGATCAAACGGCCTTGTTCTATCGCCGTCTGGATCTGCCGACGCAGCTCTTTGCAGTCATTGGTGATATGGGTGAACGAGTGATGCCACTTGCAGTACGGTCTCCCGTTCATCACTTGCGCCGTAGGGATTTTATGGCCTTCGGGTAACTTCAGTTGTTTTTCCTAAGCAATAAATCGAATATCTGCTTAGCTTTGCTTATATCGAAGTCAAACCCTTTTGCAGGCCCTGGTTGTTTCGCCCATTTGCAGGACACGGGAGCTGCCCCCCGAGCCCATTCAGCTACAGCTACTTCCTGGTCTTCTGAGTCCTCCATGTCTTCTGTCTCGACCAGGCTTATCGGGCGTTTGGCGAACTTGTCTTTGTACAATTCTGGGTGGCGCTGTTCATACAATGTCAATTTCTGGACCAAGTGCGCCAATGAATTGTAGTCTACCTGGAAACACTACAAGAAGACCTCGCCTACAGCAACGCAATTATGCGTATCTAAATGCGATTATAGGCGTTGCTAGAGCGTTTACCAACGGATAAGAATGCGTTGCGCTTTTGGGCGTTGCTAGCATACAATGCAACGCATATAGACCCGTTGATAACCAATGGATAAAGCGTTGCAGAATAACAACAGAGTTCAAACAACAGTAGTATGCGTTGGTAGACAACGTAAAATGCTTGAACCTTTTATTTCAAATTAAATATACTTTTTATTTAAATGTACATATTATTTTAGGATTGCATTGTTCGAGAGCTTCGTCTTTTTCTCGGCGAGAATATGGTTTACAAAAAAATATATATATTTCGCAGCACGGAGCAATCACAAAATAAAAATCAAACAAGAGAAGAAACAATTCAATTTATATCATTTGATTTGCAATCAAAATACAATTGACTTATCCAAAGAGTACACGCAGGTTACAATATTGATTCAACATATGACAATCTAACCACTCCTATATATATCCTTTTTAATAATCTTCCTTCATATATGTTCATAGATTGGATCGAAATACAGCGTGCCCTTGCTGATCTTCTGGTCCTGCAATATAGTACAAAATTTCTATTTTAGTATCAAAGTGTCAAACGCTGGAAGGCTATATTGAATTCTACTATTACTTGCATAATTCAGAAAAAAGGGAATGGAGACAAAATGATCAATACTATTATCAGCGCCCATTTATCCCTCCAATCGTATAATAATCCTAAAGATACAAATCAGTGCAGCGAATAAAAAACTATAGGAGGCGCAAAAGTATATAATTCCTTTATTATATATATAGACGATCCATGACAAAGTTATACCAACTGCTTATGTTTTACTGCAGTCTTACAATGGGATATTATTAACTAATCAAATTCTCAAATAATCAGATAGAAGCGTCGATTAAAATAACAGGGAAAAATAATTCTTCATAACTAGGATGAATTATGATAGGAAACGTGTATTCCTTCATAAATATAATAAACTACCTAACATGTTTATTGTCCATCTAGTATGTTATCATAAATAAGATGGTTCTATAAATAATATTTTACTTCTCAATTCTCATAAACATAGCTTTACTGAAACTGTACAAAATACTGGAAGAAAATATATTTTAAGGTTACTAATTGCAACGGGAGTTTTCTCTGAAGAAGCACTGTATTTCGTGTGCTGTCTCACGAGTACGTGTACCTTCACTGGGTCCTAGCTCTTCCCTGATGAAGTGCTTAGCTCCCTTATGTGGTGCCTCAGACAACCCGCGGCAAAAGCAAACATTAATCGCATCTTGCAGATCCTCGCCCAGCAGATCTCACCACACAATCTATTTATGGAGGCCAATCGTTGCCTTGGCAAGAACTAACCAGTGGTCAATAAGTACCGAACAATATGAAAATGAAGACAAAAGTAGAGAGGAAGTAAGAAGATGAGGAGAGAATGCAGCTCACCAGATAATAAGTGTCGACTCGTCCTTGAGACCTTGAGACACCATTCAGGCTCAATTTTGTGCATCTTCTCTGCTCCATATATTAGTAAAGGAGCCAACGCACAAATCCATTAGAAATACATCAGCACGAGCACATGACAGCAAGGAGAAAGGAAAGAAACTTACCTAGAGATGTAACGGTGAAGGACTTGGCTCCCTACCCAGCACAATGAACTGGACGCCGTGGACGGAGTAGCCACTCGCGGATACAAACCTGTCACATCCACAGATCTGAGTGAGAAAAGGCGACATGGCGATGAGGAACAGAGAGATCGACCCAGACAGAGATCGAAACCTCGTTGTTAGGCTGATGCGTTCCTTTGTATTCCGGCAGCCGGATCTGCACGAAAGTCAGCTACGTGCCTCCGGTGAATGACAACTCGAAGAAGGTGGCCGCCGGAACTGCTGCATCATCGAAAGGTCACCAATTAGGGTTAGGCCAGCAGCACACAACTATGGGTGATTGGTTTGGAGGAGATTGCGGGGCGTCCGGATCTGCGCTTTGAAGTGAAGGAGCCTAGCGGTGATGGGAGATTGGAATGGTGGGGATGAAAACTGCTAACAGGGGAGAGAGTCAACGGAAGTAAATTGTGGAGGCTATTACGTCATGGGCCTATTTGTAGAGAAAACGAAATTTTCAACTAAGCGCGAATAGAACCCGCCACAGGGCTTGAAATTTTTCGATAGGCCGCGCGCCGAAATTTTCAACTAAGGTTGCAGAATATACGCTCCGACTCTTATCCGTTAATTGTTGCCCGTATAACGGAGAAAGGATGCAGTCTGCAACGCCCTATATGTGTATCTACGGAAAAAAATTGCAACATATATTTCGTTCGTTGCAAGGTATATGTTGCTTAAGAGGGGGTTTTCTTGTAGTGAAAGTCAGATCCTTGAATGGCGCTGCGAGGCCTACCACTGCCAGATCAACTGCTTCTTTCTCAGATAAACGAGCCGAATAACATCGGTTCTTGACAGTCCTGAAACGCTGAATGTATTCCGACACCGTTTCTCCCCGCTTCTGCCGCACCTGCGCCAGCTCTGCAATGCCAGCCTCGGTAGCCTCTGAGTGATATTGCACGTGAAACTGCTCTTCCAGTTGCTTCCACGTCCGGACTGAATCTGGTGGCAACGAGGTGTACCACCCAAAAGCTGGTCCTGTGAGAGATTGCGCAAAGAACCTTACGCGCAACGGGTCTGATGCGGAAATCATGCCCAACTGTGCCAAGTATCGGCTCACATGCTCAATCGAGCTGGACCCTTCTGATCCATTGAACTTTGAGAACTCAGGGAGCCGATACTTGGGTGGCAGCGGAATCAGATCATCTTCATTGGGGTACGGCTTGAAATAGCCGATTGTTCTCCTCTTTGGCAGGATGCCGAACTGGTCTCTCAAGATTGTACTGATTTGTTTCATGGTATGAGCTGCAGGTGCTGAGCTTTCATGACTCGTTCCGGTGGCATATTTAGCTAGCCAGGCCTGTTTATCAGCATCCGCTCCAGAAATTCCTCCTCCAGAAATCCCTCCTGCTGCAATCTGGTTTGTGCGCACGAAGTTGTTGCAGTCCGGCACGTATGTGCACACGTATCCATGTGGGATTTCTTTGGGCGGCTCATACAGGAATTGGCAATCGCCAGGATCGCCTCCAACCTTGTAGACGACGTATGCCGGTGAAGCCTGTGGCTCTGGAGCGGCAAGCGCGAACGGCAGCTGCGGTCTGGTCTGGAAAGGTATTACTCCCTGGTGAGTTCCTAGAGTAGGTCCTGACGGAGAGTACTGATGCTTCATGATTTCCTGAACCACGCGAACCGCAATGCGCTCCAAAGAGTTCACCAGGCTCTCAGAATGACGGTGTATAGAATGAGCCACCATGTAATTAACTTCCTGGCGCAGAGCTCTGGTGCGTTCCTCTGAAGGGAGAGACAGGTCTACTCCATCGAGAACGCCTTCAGGTGAGAATCCTTTCCACCTAATGCCATGTGAACGGGTTCTCTCGAAAGAGCCGATGAGATCGGCTTCGATAAGAGCTTTGGCCTCATCGTATTTCTTCTTGTGGTCATCAGTGAGCTCTTCGTATGTGATTGGTGCGTCCGCCATCTCAGTTGCAGAAGTTGACGCAGTTGTTGTAGAATGTCCCACCGGGCGTGCCAGAATGTTTTGCCTGCCAAAACCCACCGGCAAGCAGCGACGGGCAACACGGAGAGCCGGGAGGCTCCCAGGACTGCTGGTGGGCCCTGGTCCCTCGGGCGACGGCCCGTAGTGCTCTGGCACACGTCCTGGTGATTGCAAGGGCGTGCCACCTGACCTATACCTGGTCAGGAAGGTGTTGGATTGCTTCAATTAGTTTCCTGCATGGTATACACGTAAACATTAAATGAGCCTCGATCGGCTCTCAGGTTACCCTGTGAATCGGCTCAAAGAGCCGATTAACCCATGGTTCATAATGGATCTACAATAACATGGGGGTTCTGCTTTATTAATGCTAAGCTAAATCAATCTACGACAGTTTAGGGTTTTCACCGCATAACCGGAACATCCTACACGTAGTTGAGCCTGGCAGATACGAAAGATAACAGAAAACTAACCCAAAACGAGGCCTAAAAACCAACACGGAGTCGATTCCCGGAACATCCCTTCTTGGATTGGCAAATCGTACCTTACGCACTACTGGATCGTTCAACCCGTTTGCAAGGCCTAACCATGCAGATATCAAACTAATCCTTGAAGAACAAGGAACAACTATAGCGGATCGAATCTACTAAATAAAGATGAAGCAGGGCGCTGCCCTTACACCTAAGATAGGTGTAAAGGCAGCTAGATATTCAGGGTCAGCACAGCTAGGCAAATATATCAGAAAAGCATTGATGCAAGCCCTAAAACATCTATGATAAATAGTGCTACTCGCCATCAAAAAGGCTTCAGTACACCAAACAACGAATAAACCAATACTGCCTAGATCGCAAGATGCGATCTAGGCAGCATGACGCTTACCCGGAAGAAAACCCTCGAAACAAGGGGTGGCGATGCGCCTAGGTTGTGTTTGTTGTGAACGTGATCGTCCTCCTTTCTCAATAACCCTAGATACATATTTATAGTCCGTGGACTTTCTATCTTTGGAATAAACCTGACTGTGTACAAACCAAACTCTATCTCTTAATTCTAAACTAACATGCGATCTACCATAATGTACAAATACACGGGCAATCTAGCCCAAATTCACGCACGAGGCCGATTCAGAAACACATTATGTGCATAGCTTCCAAGCCCATCTCAATCACGGCCCATCCCTGATTTGGCTAAAATCTGGTGATAACAGCTTATGGCACCCATCCCTTATCCCACACCGTTTATTCCATCAGACTGCATCTAGATTGGTGACTCGCTTTTGCGAAAAAGACCCTAGCTTTTAATAGATTTATATCAGGAAGTCTCTTTTGTTTATAAAGTTATTGACAAAATCGAAAGTGGATCCACTGTTGCCATCTAAAGTTCTTCACAAATTCGAAAGTGGATCCATTGTTTCCATCTAAAGTTCTTCACAAATTCAAAAGTGGATCCACTGTTGCCATCTAAAGATCTTCACAAATTTGAAAGTGGATCCACTGTTGCCATCTAAAGTTCTTCCAAATTTGACATGAATATCTAACAAATTGCAGTGTGTATCATGGCAGATCATGTATAAATAACATTTATTTGGACATAAAAAGATCCATCGAAAATCACAACAAACCATTGGATACATTGATTTCAACCACAGATCTTCATAAGAAATTGGATTTGGGCATAAATATCTACTACAGTCAAATATATATCTTTGCAAAAATCTTCAAAAGATCCATGAGAAACAGCCACTGGATCCGGGAAATTCAACAAAAGATCTTAACAACATCCTAACTACTAGATCCTAACAAATAGGAAGAGAAGGAAAAAAACGGATCGGAGATCCGGCCGGATCTTCTGCCTGGGACGCCCGGGGAGGGCGACGAGCTGGCGGCCAGCGGGCAACGAGGCGGCGCCTCCCACGCCAGAGATGTCGCGCGGCGGCCGGCGTCAAGGCGGCGGTCCCTCACCAGAGCGGGGCGGCGAGGCGGGGCACCGGGGAGGCCTCCACTGGACGACCGGTGAGGGTGGCCAGAGGGCAACGAGGAAGCGCCTGCCGCGCCGGAGATGCCGCGCCGGAGATGTCGCGCGAGGCCGGCGTCGAGGCGGCGCTGCCGCCGGCACGATGGACGGCGACGAGGAGAAGGCCACCGCGGCGGCAGGCTTGGAAATTTTAGGGTTAGGTTAGGGTTTTCTCCGGATTTGGGACATTTATACTGAGATCTGCCAGAACCTTATCCTAATTCGAAAAGGCGCAAGGTTCTTTTTGCAAATTTGCGAGCGTGAATCTCCAACAACATCAGACGGACTGGATTAGATACGGACGCCATAAGGTCCGCTCCTTGTATTTATCGGGTGAAGACTACATGGCAAAGCCATTGTCATGTGTCGAACAGTGCCACTGCGCAAAAAAAAGCAAGTTAACATTAGGGGCACAAATAGAAAGTCCACATGTCAAGCCGGTTTGTAACTGTGTTTTTCGACACAGGCCACATCCAAAATCTTTGCCAAGTCCATGGTTTAGCATGGCAAAGACATTAAATCAAATTTTAAAAATGACCAAAATCCTCATGTCGAGCATGTCCAAGCCTTCTGTGCGCCCCCATCGAGGGTGGTATCCTGGTCGTCACCCTCTGCAACTCGTGGCGGCTAAGAGCATTGATACGTCTCAAACGTATCTATAATTTCTTATGTTTCATGCTACTTTTATGACAATACTTGAATGTTTTATACATACTTTACAGCATTATTATACATTTTCCGGCACTAACCTATTAACAAGATGCCGAAGCGCCAGTTGCTGTTTTCTGCTGTTTTTGGTTTCAGAAATCCTAGTAAGGAAATATTCTCGGAATTGGACGAAATCAACGCCCAGGGTCCTATTTTTGCACGAAGCTTCCAGAAGACCGAAAGGGAAACGAAGTGGGGCCACGAGGTGGCCAGACACTAGGGCGGCGCGGCCCAGGCCCTGGCCGCGCCGGCCTAGTGTGTGGGCCCCTCGTGACGCCCCCTGACCTACCCTTCCGCCTACATATAGCCTTCGTCGCGAAACCCCCTGTACCGAGAGCCACGATACGGAAAACCTTCCAGAGACGCCGCCGTCGCGAATCCCATCTTGGGGGATTCAGGAGATCGCCTCCGGCACCCTGCCGGAGAGGGGAATCATCACCGGAGGTGCTCTACATCATCATGCCCGCCTCCGGATTGATGCGTGAGTAGTTCATCCTTGGACTATGGGTCCATAGCAGTAGCTAGATGGTTGTCTTCTCCGCTTGTGCTATCATTGTTTAGATCTTGTGAGCTGCCTAACATGATCAAGATCATCTATTTGTAATGCTACATGTTGTGTTTGGCGGGATCCGATGAATATAGAATATTATGGTAAGTTGATTATCAATCTATCATATATGTGTTGTTTATGTTCTTGCATGCTCTCCGTTGCTAGTAGAGGCTCTGGCCAAGTTGATACTTGTAACTCCAAGAGGGGGTAATTATGCTCGATAGTGGGTTCATGCCTCCATTGAATCTGGAACAAGTGACAGAAAGTTCTAAGGTTGTGGATGTGTTGTTGCTACTAGGGATAAAACATCGATGCTTTGTCTAAGGATATTTGTGTTGATTACATTACGCGCCATACTTAATGCAATTATCTGTTGTTTACAACTTAATACTGGAAGGGGTTCGGATGATAACCTGAAGGTGGATTATTTAGGCATAGATGCATGCTGGATAGCGGTCTATGTACTTTGTCGTAATGCCCCGATTAAATCACATAGTAATCATCATTGATATGTATTGAATCTTTATTTGTTAATTGCCCGCCTATAATTTGTTCACCCAGCATGTTAGTTATCTTATTAGAAAGACACCTCTAGTGAACTGTGGACCCCGGTCCATTCTTTTACATCTGAATACATTCTACTGTTTTTACTGTTCTTTGCAAACAAACACCATCTTCCACTCGATACGCTTAATCCTTTATTTTCAGCAAGCTGGTGAAATTGACAACCTCACTGTTACGTTGGGGCAAAGTACTTTGATTATGTTGTGCAGGTTCCACGTTGGCGCCGGTTTCACTGGTGTTGCGCCGCACTACATTCCTCCACCAACAACCTTCACGTGCTTCTTGGCTCCTACTGGTTCGATAACCTTGGTTTCATACTGAGGGAAACTTGCTGCTGTGCGCATCATACCTTCCTCTTGGGGTTCCCAACGGACGTGTACATCTACGCGCATCAAGCCATTTTTCTGGCGCTGTTGCCGGGGAGATCAAGACACGCTGCAAGGGGAGTCTCCACTTCCAATCTCTTTACTTTGTTTTTGTCTTGCTTTACTTTATTTTATTTACTGTCTTGTTTGCTTCATATTAAAAACACAAAAAAATTAGTTACTTGTCTTTACTTTATTTGCCTAGTTTACTTTATTGCTGCTATAATGGGTACTCCTGAAAATACTAAGTTGTGTGATTTCACTAGCACAAATAATATTGATTTTATATGTACTCCTATTGCTCCACCTGCTACTGCAGCAGAATTCTATGAAATTAAACCTTCTTTACTGAATCTTGTTATGAGAGAGCAATTTTCTGGTGTTAGTACTGATGATGCTGCTGCCCATCTTAATAATTTTGTTGAACTTTGTGAAATGCAAAAGTATAAGGATATAGATGGTGATATTATAAAACTGAAATTGTTTCCTTTCTCCTTAAGAGGAAGAGCTAAAGATTGGTTGCTTTCTTTGCCTAAGAATAGTATTGATTCATGGACTAAATGTAAATATGCTTTTATTAGTAAATATTATCCTCCTGCTAAGATTATATCTTTGAGAAGTAGCATAATGATCTTTAAACAATTTGATAATGAACATGTTGCTCAAGCATGGGAGAGAATGAAATCTTTGGTAAAGAATTGCCCAACCCATGGACTGACTACTTGGATGATTATCCAAACCTTTTATGCAGGATTGAATTTTTCCTCGAGGAACCTATTGGATTCAGCTGCTGGAGTTACTTTTATGTCCATCACCTTGGGCGCCGCAACTAAACTACTTGATGATATGATGATCAATTACTCTGAATGGCACACTGAAAGAACTCCTCAAGGTAAGAAGGTAAATTCTGTTGAAGAAACCTCTTCTTTGGGTGATAAGATTGATGCTATTATGTCTATGCTTGCAAATGGTAGATCTCATATTGATCCTAATAATGTTCCTTTAGCTTCATTAGTTGCTCAAGAAGAAAATGTTGATGTGAATTTCATTAAGAATAATAATTTCAACAACAATGCTTATAGGAATAATTATGGTAACAACAACTATAGGCCATATCCTTCTAATAATGGTAATGGTTATGGTAATTCTTATGGTAGATCTGTTTTGCCTAATGAGGAAAAGATATTCGAAATTGAAAGAACTACTAAGAGCTTTATGCAATCGCAATATGAGCAAAATCAATTGTTTACTAAAACTATGAATGAACAATCTGCCTTGTTGAAAAATATAGGAAATCAACTTGAAAATTTGAATGCGAAAATTTCTGGTTTGCAAACTAAACTTACAAATGCTGAGAATCGAATCTCATATATGTCTGAATCACAATCTTCTTTAATTAATAAAATGGCTGCTAAATCTGAGGATAATGATACAAAATTTTCTGCAACAGCAAATGCCATCCAAGTTCGAATTAATGATAATATTAGATTGTTGGCTGAATTGCATGCTAGGTGGGATAGAGAAGAAAAAGAAAAACTTGCTAATAATGTAGCTAAAGTATGGACTATTACCACCACTAGTAATGTTGATTCTTCACATGTTGCTGCACCTCCTACTATTAATGGTAAAATAATTGGTGTTGGCAATGTTTCTACTCCTAGTGCAAAGCGTACAAAATTGCCTGAAACTGCTGAAACTGATGTTTGTGATAAAACTGCTGAAATTTTTCGAAATATCGGTGACAATGATTCCATTGATGTAGAACATAATGTTTTAGATTTTGATGATTGTCATATTACTGAAGTTATAAAGTTCTTACAAAAACTTGCTAGAAGTCCCAATGCTAGTGCTATAAATTTAGCCTTTACGAAACATATTACAAATGCTCTCATTAAAGCTAGGGAAGAGAAATTAAGACTTGAAGCTTCTATTCCTAGGAAGTTATAAGATGGTTGAGAGCCCATCATTAAGATGAAATTCAATGACTTTGAATGTAATGCTTTATGTGATCTTGGTGCAAGTATTTCTGTTATGCCTAAAAAGATTTATGATATGCTTGACTTGCCACCATTGAAGAATTGTTATTTAGATGTTAATCTTGCCGATAATGTTAAAAAGAAACCTTTGGGGAGGATTGATAATGTTCGTATTACGGTTAACAATTACCTTGTCCCCGTTGACTTTGTTGTCTTGGATATTGAATGCAATGCATCTTGTCCTATTGTGTTGGGAAGACCTTTTCTACGAACCGTTGGTGCTGTTATTGATATGAAGGAAGGTAATATTAAATATCAATTTCCTCTCAAGAAAGGTATGGAACGCTTCCCTAGAAAGAGAATGAAGTTGCCTTTTGATTCTATTATTAGAACAAGTTATGATGTTGATGCTTCTTCTCTTGGTGTTACTTGATTTGCACTTTCTGCGCCTAGCTGAAAGGCGTTAAAGAAAAGCACTTCTTGGGAGATAACCCATGTTTTATTTTATTTACTGTATTGTTGAGTCTTGGAAGTTGTTTACAACTGTAGCAACCTCTCCTTATCATGTTTTTGTTCCAAGTAAAGTTTCTATGTTAAAATTGATGATAGATTTGGATCGCCGCGCAGAAACAGCATTGCTGTCTGTCACGAATTCTCGCAGAGCTCCCTGTAAAAAAAATCGAAAAAATCTGCAAATTTTCGAGCGTGATCCTCATATATGTACGCAACTTTCATTAGTTTTGAGTTTTTCCATTTGAGCAAGTTAAGTGCCCATGCCAGATTCATCTTTACGGACTGTTCTGTTTTTGACAGATTCTGTCTTTTATTTCGCATTGCCGCTTTTGCTATGTTGAATGAGTTTCTTTGTTCCATTAACTTTCAGAAGCTTTGTGCAATGTCCAGAAGTGTTAAGAATGATTTTGTCACCTCTGAACATGTGAATTTTGGTTATACACTAACCCTCTAATGAGTTTGCTTGAAGTTTGTGTGGAGGAAGTTTTCAAGGGTCAAGAGAAGATGATGCTATACTATGATCAAGAAGAGTGAAAGGTCTAAGCTTGGGGATGCCCCGGTGGTTCATCCCTGCATATTTTAAGAAGACTCAAGCATCTAAGCTTGGGGATGCCCAAGGCATCCCCTTCTTCATCGACAACATTATTAGGTCACTTCTAGTGAAACTATATTTTTATTCCATCACATCTTATGTTCTTTACTTGGAGCGTCGGTTTTTTTTATTTTTGTTTTGTTTTGAATAAAGTTGTTTCCCATCATTCTTATATTAGAGATATTACGCTCCGCTTTTTCATATGGAACACTTGTGTTCTTAATTGTGCTTTAATGTTCATGGCGAAGGCTGAAATTGCTTCATTAAATTGCTATTTGGTTGGAATCAGAAAATGCTGCATATGGTTCTTAGATCATGTTTAAGCTCTTGCATCATGTAGTTTAATTTATTAATGAAGAACTACCGTAGAGCTTATTTAATTTGATTTGCATGATTGGTCTCTCTAAGTCTAGATATTTTCGGGTAAAATGTTTGAACAACAAGGAAGACAGTGTAGAGCCTTATAATGCTTGAAATATGTTCTTGTGTGAGTTTTGCTGTACCTGTTCATACTTGTGTTTGCTTCAAACAACCTTGCTAGCCCAAACCTTGTACTGAGAGGAAATGCATCTCGTGCATCCAAACACCTTGAGCCAAAACCCATGCCATTTGTGTCCACCATATCTACCTACTATTTGGTATTTTTCTGCCATTCCAAAGTAAATTACTTGAGTGCTACCTTTAAAATTTCATTCCTTTACCTTTACAATATATAGCTCATGGGACAAATAGCCTAAAAACTATTGTGGTGATGAATATGTAGTTATGTGTCTTAATTCTTATAAGTTGCTTGTTGAGCGGTAACCATGTTTCTGGGGACGCCATCAACTTTTTACCTTTGTTGGATATCATGTGAGATGCTATGCATGTTCGTCTTGTCCGAAGTAAGTGCGATTTCATGATCAAATGGTTTGAGTATGCATATGTTAGAGAAGAACATTGGGCCGCTAACTAAAGCCATGTATCATGGTGGAAGTTTCGATATGGACATACAACCTCAATCTCTTATGAGAATATTAACTGTTGTTGAATGCTTAAGCATTAAAAGAGGAGTCCATTATCTCGTTGTCTATGTTGTCCCGGTATGGATGTCTAAGTTGAGAATAATCAAAAGCGAGAAATCCAATGCGTGCTTTCTCCTTAGACACTTGTACAAGGCGGCATAGAGGTACCCCTTTGTGACACTTGGTTGAAACATATGTTATGCGATGATAATCTGTGTTTTCCGAGCTAAGTAGGACAAGGTGCGAGCACTATTAGTACTCTATGCATGAGACATGCAACTTGTAGGAAGTATTATGCATAACACATATGAATTATTACTACCGTTGACAAAATTGTTTCTATGTTTTTAAAACAAAAGCCCTAGCATAAAAATAGTAATCCATGCTTCCCTCTGCGAAGGGCCATTCTTTTATTTTATTGTTGAGTCAGTTTACCCACTTCTTTCTATCTTAGAAGCAAACACTTGTGTTAACTGTGTGCATTGATTCTTACATGTTTACTTATTGCACCTGTTATATTACGCTATGTTGACAAATATCCATGAGATATACATGTTACAAGTTGAAAGCAATTGCTGAAACTTAATCATCCTTTGTGTTGCTTCAATGCATTCTACTTAGAATTTATTGCTTATGAGTTAGCTCTTATGCAACTCTTATTGATGCTTGTCTTGAAAGTACTATTCATGAAAAGTTTTGCTATATGATTCATTTGTTTAGTCATTATCTTTGTTAGCAATCTTTTGTTCAGATTACTCCATTCATCTCATATGCTTTACAATAATGTTGATCAAGATTATGTTGGTAGCATGTCACTTCAGAAATTATTTGTGTTATCGTTTACCTACTCGAGGGCGAGTAGGAACTAAGCTTGGGGATGCTTGATACGTCTCAAACGTATCTATAATTTCTTATGTTCCATGCTACTTTTATGACAATACTTGAATGTTTTATACATACTTTACATCATTATTATACATTTTCTGGCACTAACCTATTAAAAATATGCCGAAGCGCCGATTCTCTGTTTTCTCGCTGTTTTTGGTTTCAGAAATCCTAGTAAGGAAATATTCTCGGAATTGGACGAAATCAACGCCCAGGGTCCTATTTTTACACGAAGCTTCCAGAAGACCGAAAGGGAAACGAAGTGGGGCCACGAGGTGGCCAGACACTAGGGCGGCGCGGCCCAAGCCCTGGCCGCGCCGGCCTAGTGTGTGGGCCCCTCGTGACGCCCCCGACCTACCCTTCCGCCTACATATAGCCTTCGTCGCGAAACCCCCTGTACCGAGAGCCACGATACGAAAAAGCTTCCAGAGACGCCGCCGTCGCGAATCCCATCTCGGGGGATTCAGGAGATTGCCTCCGGCACCCTGCCGGAGAGGGGAATCATCACCGGAGGGGCTCTACATCATCATGCCCGCCTCCGGATTGATGCGTGAGTAGTTCATCCTTGGACTATGGGTCCATAGCAGTAGCTAGATGGTTGTCTTCTCCGCTTGTGCTATCATTGTTTAGATCTTGTGAGCTGCCTAACATGATCAAGATCATCTATTTGTAATGCTACATGTTGTGTTTGGCGGGATCCGATGAATATAGAACATTATGTTAAATTGATTATCAATCTATCATATATGTGTTGTTTATGTTCTTGCATGCTCTCCGTTTCTAGTAGAGGCTCTGGCCAAGTTGATACTTGTAACTCCAAGAGGGGGTAATTATGCTCGATAGTGGGTTCATGCCTCCATTGAATGCGGGACGAGTGACGAGAAAGTTCTAAGGTTGTGGATGTGCTGTTGCTACTAGGGATAAAACATCGATGCTTTGTCTAAGGATATTTGTGTTGATTACATTACGCGCCATACTTAATGCAATTATCCGTTGTTTACAACTTAATACCGGAAGGGGTTCGGATGATAACCTCGAAGGTGGATTATTTAGGCATAGATGCATGCTGGATAGCGGTCTATGTACTTTGTCGTAATGCCCTGATTAAATCACATAGTAATCATCATTGATATGTATTGAATCTTTATTTGTTAATTGCCCGCCTGTAATTTGTTCATCCATCATGTTAGTTATCTTATTGGAGAGACACCTCTAGTGAACTGTGGACCCCGGTCCATTCTCATGGCATAAAAACACTCAGTTTTATAGTCTTGCAAGCTTGAATTAAGGCCTCCATAATGCACTTTTTTCAACTTAACCTGATGTCTTACCATTGTTATGCTTACAAGTAGTACAATAAAATTTCTTGGACCCTGATGCTTGTGCATTACCTACATTCCAAAGAGCTCCGCTCCTGGCGCCCATCCACTGCGTTGACAATGACCTGCAACCTTACACTATCCCCAGCCATCCTCCACATCAAAGATTCCTTGGTGGGTCGGGGAGACACACAAATAAGGTGCTAAAACAAAAGAAACTCAGCCTATCATGAACTATTGATGAATTAGAGGCAATCGCGGAAGTGAGACCGCTGACTACGCAACAAATTGATCTTAAAAGTCAATACAATGCAAAGTTGGTTGATCTCCTCCGAGAGAAGGAACTCAAATGGTACCAGCGATCAAAAGCTCAGTTCCTTCAAGAAAGGAAATTTGAATATGATATATTTTCATAGTGTCGCCAATGGTAGACACATGAAGAAACTGGTTCATTCTATTGTTCAGGAGGAGGGCACAATCTATTACTACAAATGATTATTTGGAGCCCCGGAGGAATCTACACTATTCTTGGATGAATCTAGGATTGATGATATTCCTCAAGTGTCCCCCCTCCCCCGCTAGAAAGCTCTTTTTTACCGCTCTTTATTCAGAAGAGGAAGTTAAGAAAGTTGTCTTTCAGGTGGAACACAACAAGGCGTCTGACCCAGATGGTTTTCCTGTGGAGATTTTTCAAACCTCCCCTGATATTATTAAGGGTGATTTATTGGAACTGTTTGGCGAGCTTCATGCTGGACAACTTAAGCTTTTCCCCATCAATTTTGGGGAGATTATTTTACTACCAAAAATTAATGATGCGGAAAGGACTCAAAAGTTCAGGCCACTATGTCTTCTTAATGTTTGCTTTCACTAAGGTGGGTATTATTAGGCTCAGTTGGGTGGTTGATCATGTGGTGAGACCTACTCAGACCGGTGTAGTAATGTTGCATGAAATATTCCATGAGTTACACCGGAAAAACAGAATGGGGTAGTCCTCAAAATCGACTTTGAAAAATCCAATGATGAGGTCAAGTGATCTTTTCTGCAACAAACTCTCAGAATGAAAAAGTTATCTGAAGAGTATCACATCTTAATTAATAACTTTGTTTTTGGAGAAAGTATTGCCATTAAAGATAATGCTGACGGTGGTAGATATTTCGAGCCAAAAAAGGGTTGATGTAAGGTGATCCCATATCTCCAATGTTGTTTAACATTGTGGCGGATATGCTGGCCATTATTATTGAGCGTTCGAAAGTTGATGGTCAACTGAATGAATGGTCCCCCACTTAGTTGATGGAGGACTGTGTATCCTCCAATACGCTGACGAAAAAATCATTTCTATGGAACATGACTTGGAAAAGGCAATAAATCTAAAATTAATATTATCAACATTCGAGCAGTTATCAGGTCTTAAGATAAATTTCCATATGTGTGAATTGTTTTGTTTTGGCGAGGCCCAAGACGATGCTAACCTATATGCTGAATTTTTTGGATGTGGGCTAGAAAGCTTTCCAATCAGTTACCTGGGCATCCGATTCACCATCGAAGACTCATGCCTGCTGAAGGGAAAATCGCCGATGATAGATTGCAGAAATGACTTAGTAGTTGGAAAGGAAAACTAATATCTCTGGGTGGAAGGTTAGTACTGATAAATGCAGTACTCACAAATATGGTATTGTATATGATCTTCGTCTCCAACCGCCTAAAGGAGTCTTAAATACATTGGATTATTTCTGATCAAGATTCTTCTGGCAGGAAGATACTAAAAAGAAGAAATATCGATTGACAAAATGGAGTGTTATTTGTTGTCCGAGAGATCAATGTGGACTTGGTTTCCATGATCTCGAGGTTAAAAACAAAGTCTTGCTTGGGAAATGGCTGGCTAGGTTGTTAACTGAGGATGGCGTCTGACAAAAATTGTTGCGATGAAAGTATGTTGGCTCAAAAGCGATTTCTCAGATTATATGGAAACCTGGCGATTCTCATTTTTGAGATGGCATTATGGCGGCTAAAAAACACTTGTTTCAATATGGCTCTTTCTCCATCAGGGATGGGTTGGAGATAAGGTTTCGGTAGGATACATGGTTGGGAGCAACCATCCTCCCAGAACAATATCCAGCTTTGTATATTATTGTACGACATAAAGGTGATATCTTAGCTAATGTGATGGAAATATCCCCACCAACTATGATGTTTTGGCGTGATCTCATTGGACCACAGTTGGCATCTTGGAATGAACTCCTTCAGCGGTTAGCTTCAGTCCAGTTGATACATAGGTCCGATGAAGTCCATTGTGGACTTACCAAGAATTGTGTTCTCTTAGCAAGCTCCATGTATCAAGCATTAATCAAACCCGTTCAACCTGTACTAAATAATAAATTTATTTGAAAGATGAAGATACCTTTAAAAACTAAGGTTTTTGTATGGTATCTCAGGCGTGGTGTTATTCTTACTAAAGATAACCTTGCAAAACGAAACTGACATGAATGTATGAAATGCGTTTTGTCACGAAGACGAGATAATAAAACACCTTTTCTTCCACTGTCGGTTCGCTAGATCTATATGGTCAATCATTTATATAGGCTCTGCCTTATACCTGCCACGAAGCATTGCAAATTTTTGGCAATTGGCTAAACAAAGTGGATTCTAGGTTTAAGTAACTTATCAGGGTGGGAGAGATTACCGTCTTATGGTCGCTTTAGCTATGTAGGAATGACAAGGTTTTTAATGATAAACATTCTTCTCTTATGGACGAGATTGGTTTTTTCTCGGCCGGAATTTCCGAGATTTCGGCGAAAACCGGTCTTACCGGTTACCAACGAGAAAACAGATACCGGACGAAATTCTCCGGTATTTAAATTGGTCAAATTTAAATTTTTCTGATAAATTTTGAACAAAATAGTGAGTTGGTTTTACAAATCTCGGCCGGTATTTGGTCGCTATTTCCGAGATTTCCGAAATACCGGAATACCGCTACCCACCGATATTTTTTGCCTATCGAGGAAAAAAAACTTTCCATCGCCAAGCTGAACAGAACGGGGCTTTTACTCCTCCATATATTATGTATATTCAAAATGTTTAGACGCTTTCAAGTTCGAAATTGAAATTTTGTTTCAGAACTCTGCCCCCCTCCGAGATCTTTTCTTTACCACTACCCAAAACTTACGCGAAGATGATGGGGTACGCCGGCGATTGGTCCGGGTTGAACAGCCCAAAGTGCTTCTCCGTCTCTTCCCCTTTCTTATTGTTCTCGTTGAACATGGCGAATATGTACGTCTCGATGTCCCCAGGCCTCTTTGGAGTCCCCTTCTCGACATGGTTGATGAGGTTCTGGTTGTACATCTGCGCGTTTTTCATGGTGGCCACCGTGCCGTCGCCGGCCGACGGCCACCCGCTCTCTGACACCACGATGGGGACGGTCTCGGCCCCGGCGCTCTCGAGCGCGGAGTACATGGTGTCCACGAGCGCATCGAACAGGTTCTGGTACTGGTTTCCGTTGTCGTCCGTCACCACCGTGGTCGTTGAGCTGAAGAGGGCGTAGTCGAGGGTGATGTGGCTGGTGTCGCCCTTGTAAGAGAAGTAGGGGTAGATGTTGGCGAGCAGCGGCGCGCCTGTGCTGGCGAGGTACTGCGCGATGGGCGGCATGTGGGAGGCGGAGGCATTGAAGATGCCCTGGGAGGGAGGGAAGCCTTGGGTGACGGCCGAATTCACCGCCGTGGACACCTTGATGCTGCCGAGTCCGGCCCTATCCAGCGCGTTGCGGATGTTCTTCATGGCCGGGAGGATGTCCAGCGGGTTGCCGCCTTGACCGGGAACCTCGTTACCGACGGCGATGTACTTGATGGTCAGGCCCTGGTGGGACTGCACGTTGGCCTTGACCCAGGAGTCCGCGTTGGAGGCGCTAGAAGCGAGGGCATTGAGCTGCGTGTTGCCGGTGTCGAGGATGAGGCCGAGGTTGCTGCCGCTTAGTGCCTGCAGGGTGTCGTCGTTGACGGTGTAGACGCGCATGCCGGCGATGCCGTTGGACTTGTAGAGCTCCACGACGTCGCTCGCCGGGGGCAGCCCGTCGCCGTTCACGCCGTAGCACACGCCGATGGATTGAACCGCTGTGGTTGATCGATCGATCGATTCATTAATTCGTCATTCACAAATCCAATTTGGCAAAGAGAACTCGTAGTAAGTGTGTGTCAATGTTAATTGCCCAACTTGGGTTGCACGCTATCCTGAGAGTTGAGAGAAATCTGGAATACCTGCCGGAATGGCTGCGAGCACGCCAAGGACCATCGCCACTGCAAACATGTAGGCAGCAGCACGATGCTCTGCCATCGCCGTGCAAACAAGAGTGTCTTGGGCAAAACAAGCTACGTACGTGTTCCTTAATTTTGCATGCATTGCACAAAGCATTCGCCCCTCTATATATATACCCACGGCCACGGGGCAACTGTTTGTTAGCGAGCAAGGTCGTCGTCCACCTGCCGTCGGGCTCGGCCGGCCGGAGGACTTGTCGGTATGTATGCGGAGACACGAGGCTTTGTCCGGCTCGTGGAATTCCGGGGTTCGCTGACCACTGCCGTGGCTTGTCAAGAGCTGATAGTGGCCTCAACAGTACGTGCTTCGTTGCTTCCTGCCACTGGTTGTTTGTACACCGCATGCATGTGTGATGGCCGGACTGATGGGTATCGCGCTATATGTGGGGAGCACATAAAAAGATAAATTTTCAGTAAACCACAACTTTTGAGGTCAAGGTTTAAAAAAAACACAATCAAAGGATTTTTTTCCCACAAAAATGCAACTTTTGAGGTAAGTTGATTCAAATAACCCAAATGATATGATTTGGATGTGTCTTCTAAACCATTTGGTTTCTCTTTGTTTTTTTCAGACCAAAATAAAGGAGTAGATGTCACTTGGAACACCAGCACCGCCGGTGCACGTGTGGTCCTCACATATTCTCCTCTATCATCCAATCGTGGGCGAGAGGATCAAACGAGGGAGGTCGGGGCACGGTGCCAGTCCCATCTGTTGCCCTCCTCATTGCCTCCATGGAGCTCTTGTGGCAGGCCATGCTGGTGTCGTCCTCACCTCTTCTCTCTTCATTTCTCCAGCCAGAGCTCCGGTGATCGCCACTGCTGAAAGAACCTAGACGTCACCTAGAATGAGTGAATAGGCTATTTAAAACAATTAGGGTTTTGGCTTGAAAAAAAGCGGAAGTAACTATTGTATTTATCAAGCACAAAAACTAAAATATCATTGGGTCAACCGTGTGCACCAACAGCTTATGATAAACAAGTAAAAATATGTGATCGAAAGATATAATGAGATAGATAATTTCAACCACGATGGCTATGACAATGTAACTATATGAATAAGGGAGCTTAGGTATAAAGACAACTAAAGCATGTGAAGATGACGATGTATCCTTAAGTTCATTTCTAAGGAGAAGTTAATCTCTGTTGAGAGGTGCGTAGGCACAGTGACCTCCAAGCACCACCATGAGTGTACACCCTTCCATGCCAATGCATGCAATCGAAGCTTCCTAACATTCCAGAAATTCTTCATCACACCTCTATAGAAATAGGTACTCTCGACCAAAATTCTTGAACAATCAAGTTATATCTTCATTTTTGGGCCTCCTTTGGTACTCTCGACCAAAATTCTTCATCACACCTCTATAGAAATAGGTCAAGCACTCAAGGATTATGCTTTGACCCATTCAAAAAAATTCATCGAAGGCATTAGTTGGTGTGCCATATAACAACATACACATCAAAGGTGCATTTGTGCAAAGGAGAAAATCCAACCTTTCCAAATGCATCGCTCCTTTAGCGGAAAATGGGGAGACCAATTAATAAGGGTTCGCACAATGGGATGAAATAGATGCTGCTGCATGCGGAGCATTTGAAGAAATTGCGAACAATTGTACCAAGAATTCTCCAAGAAGTAATCACTAATCGTCCATCAATTGATTTTCAACAGCTTCACAGTTCCCATCAACGTGCCTGCGAGCATCCCTTCTATGTTGATTAGACATAGGTATTTGTTGCTCTTCAATCTGGGCTAGACTTTGTTCATCTATCTTTCCTTCAACTCGATCGTTCACGAAGTCTCAAAAGAAATCATTGATGGTAGAGAAACTACTTGAATCATTGGTGTGATCTGGCTGATTTGACTAGGAGTTTGAGTATGTGGACATGCTTTTTGGTGGCAAATATGCAAAGTCTATTGTATCACTGATTGGAGCATGTTGGAATGTAGTGTTATCCTCTATTTATGAACTTTCGTCCATCATGCATTTTTTACAATTTCTGTCTAGTTTTCAATTTAACAATGCACAAGTCTACCACTTAATATAGGAAGAGATACATGTTAAATTTTACAAATACATAATGAGTTGGAACATACATTTTTTTTACCTAGACATAGTATTAATAATACTTCCGAACCAGTACATATATTTGCGTAAAAAATACTCCTAATTAGTTAAGCCCAAGCTCCATGGCTAAATACTGAACCACCTGTTCATGCCTCATCTTTTGATTATGGTTGTAACCTGAAGTATTCTTAGCAATGAGATTAAGGTATTTTTTTAGTCAATCTAAGTACTCCACCACTTGTTCATGCGTCATCTTTTTTGGTGAATGCTCTATTCAGTCAAGCTTTTCAGACTTTGTATTCTCCTTCTCAGTTTCAGCCTATAGTAATGTAGCCGGAATTGATTTCTCTAGTTGAAGCTAATTAAAATGTTTCACATTTTCATTTGTTAAGATACACGCACCACGCTTTTCCTTGGATTTATTTTTTACCTTCTTGGTTTCTTTATTTGGAACTATATTTTCCTGATGCACTCGGCTTATTTTTGTTATAAATTTAGATCACTTGTCCATTTTTTTTTTGTTTAATCATTATTTGTCACAAGTTCTCGAATGGAAACAACATATTTTGTTTTGGCATCTTCCATGTACTTCACAAGAACTTTGTTCAACAATTGTGAAAGGACATGGATGCCGTGTAGAGGGGTGAATAGGTGGTTTAAATTTTTCCGATAGTGGCTTGAACAAATACGGAATAAAACTAGCGTAATTTTTTAAACACGCAACCAATGTATATACTACAGTTCATACATGTGCACCAACAACTTATTCTAAGCAAGAAAAGAAACTATGTGATAGCAAGATATATAATTTCAAGTACGAAGACTATCACAAAGTAAAATGTATAAGTAAAGAGCTCGGGTATATAATTAACCGAGGCATGCAGAGACAACGATGTATCTCGAAGCTCACACTCTTGCGAGGGCTACTCTATGTTGGAGCAGTGTGGAGGCACAAGGACCCCCAAACGTCACGAAGGTCTCGCCGTATTCTTCTCGAGCCTTCCCATAAAAAGGTAAGCCCTTGTTCCACTAAGGAACCCTTGAGGGAGATCACAAACCCATACAAGCTTGGGGAAATATCCACAACTTAATTGAGGCTCTCAAAAAATTGCCACGATAGCCTCATGGTTGAGGAATCTCCACAACTTAATTGGAGGGCCAAAAACACAATTAAGACCTCCAAGCCGTTTATGGTCAAAAGACCAAAAGAAACAAGCTTCAGGCACAACCACCCGAGAGAAATATCTCATTAACTTTCATTTCCACGTAATACCATGGAAAACTCAAACTAATGCACCAAATGCAATGAAAAGTCCCTTTCTCTTAAATTTCACCAAAGCTACAAAATCTATTGTGGGTTAAGAGAGAAAAAACAAAGGAGGTGACCACCAAATTTCTCCAACATCTAGATCAAGATGGATTTCATCACTAAGAGTGGATTTTGATTAGTGGAATTGTAGATCTAGATCTACTCTATTTTTTCTCTCAAATATATGCAAAAATTATGGGAACGAGAGGAATATAGCAGGCTAAAAGGAAGTTTAAAAATAGAGGGAAAATGAGCTGGAAGAATTAGAGAACCTTCAGGGAATAAGGTCCCTTAAATATGACCCTCCCAAATCCAACTATAGAGACAAAAACACACTGCATCAAAAGTGATTCGGCCTGCTCTTTCTATATAGACGACTTTGGCCGACTGGACTGCTTGGCCGAGACGTACTAGTTTGGCCGAAGAGATAACACCAATTGAAAATGCCTCCATTTTCACATACGAACTCCGATTTCGATGAAACTAGGCTAGCCAGCAACAAGATCTATAGGATCATGCAGAGGATCATCATATTCTAGCAAAGGATTATAAAATTAAATAAAGAAAGGTTTAACATATCTATAAGAGACAAACGGGTGAAACCTTCAACATTGAAAACACATGAACTTGAGTTAGGAAACTTCGAATTAGGCACACTGTTTAAAAAATAGGCCAGTTTAACAATTAATATGTTGATTAATCACTACTAGGAGTCTGACCATATCGATTACCACTAATCGCTTGTGTTAATCCTTTAACCCGATTAATCGACCTAAACATCCGATTATTAGGTATGTTCCCGGTTAACTACTACACTTGGCCTGAAAAGTTGCAAAACTTTCAACGCATATCGCCAGTCTATGTGCTACCCGCCCCAATAAAGTAGATTTTGCAAAGGTCCCGCTTGATTCTAACCTCCAACAGCTCGATTTCCACTGTCAGCAACTAGTTCCTTGCCCTCCTTGACCAGTTCCTCGTAGTTTCCCATCCTTTGGATACAGGAGCTCGACCACCTTGAGGAGCTCGTTTAGGATCTCGAGGACGCCTTCAATAGGTTAGGTGGTTGAGGTGCAAGAGGGGTCGTACCCTAGGTATGTGCTGGGAGAAGATAAACTTCATAGGTGAGAGGGAAAGAAGTGGAAGGAAAGAACGTGGTGTCAGCTGGTGGATCCTAATTCGCTTATGAGCTTCAAGATTAGATCATGGAGGAGAAGTCTACATGTTTTAATGGGCTTATAGGCTCTAAAGAAGTAGGTCATTCATATAGAGGCTCATATACTATTATTGTTCTTATATAAATTGTTTTAAGTGCTAATTTGATTCGGTTGCACCTATTAATAGCTGATTGATTAAATCAGTTAATTGTCTGAATTCCGATTAATCACTACTCCCAAGTCAACCGAGCGGTTATCGATTACCGATTTTCTTACCATTGGTTAGGTGAAACCAATTTTGTTGGAAAGATGACGACAAGTGCTAACTCACAATAAGGTGAAAAACTTAAAAATAAGTGGGCTAGAGTTTTTCACGAATTTAGAGGTGAAACCTCTCAATACGACGAATCGAAAAAAAAACTCCAATATCGAAAACGCAACAAGTATTTTGTGTGATATCTGTTTTGGATATGGAAGGACGATACCAAGAACGAAAAGATTTGAGCTCTCTCCGAACGACAAGCTCTAAGTCACCACATGGATATGATCCAAATAACAACCAGGAAAGATGATGCCAAACATGCAAGGGGTTTGAGCTCTCTCAAAACAATATAAACAAGTTACTCACTCGAGAGCCCTCTTTATAGTACGATAATCTATCCTATAAACCGGTCTCCCAACTACACCATGAGATCGGTAAGAAAAAAAAGCCCATCAAGAAAAAAAACGTTAATCTTGCATATTTCACTTGAGCTAGATGATGAGGATCTTAACCACACCAAGATGTAATGCCTTTCTTAATTATGCTTTCTTGATGAAGTCTTGATGATGTAATTTTGACCATAAAAGGACTCCATTTGTCGTGCTCCTCGATATCCTCAACTTTCGTTAGTAACACTGTTTTGTAGCCACACTGAATAGGTGTTTTCTCCTTGGCACCAACATCTTCCCCTTTTGTGATTAGATCTAGGTAGATAAATTTTGTGTAACAAAGAGTCTATGGACGAGGTGGTATAATACCATTTCGATCATAGAGTTTATGGTGATCAGACTCCTATAGCTTCTGCCAAAAGTTGATATGGTAGTCAGAGCCACCTGTTTCATTTTGGTCTGATGCATATCCTGACATTACAATCTCATATATATGAGTGTTGCCTAGTGTATCACGCTGCAACTTGTTTCTTCTCTTCTTGTTGGAATTTTTTTCATTACGGAAAAAACTCACTCATCACCAAGAAGTTATATTATTAATCAGGAGAGTGATGTCACTTTATTCTGAAACAACATGCAAGCGATAAGATATGATGTCCTGTGTAGGCACAAACAGCCAGCTAGTGGCAGGAAGCAACAAGCTGGCCGCCACTATTATTAGTCCTTGTAATAACTACCCCGGAAATTCCACGTGCCGGACAAACCCCCGTGGCTCGATGTACATAAATACGGCCAAACGTATTCCTTCTTATTTATCCACATGAATAAAAATGTATATACACGGGTGATTGGTGGGCGACGACCTCGCCCGTCCGTCAACCGGCAGGCTGGCGACGTCTACGTATTGGTCCGGTAGCGGTGGAAACTTCTCTTTTTTTTAGAAGCTAGCTGGTGGAAACTACAAGCCGTGTGTGTATATATAGGGGTGAACGTTTGCATGCAAAAGACACAGCTACGTAACTCGATCGTAGAGAGTTCAACAAGATCTAGCTAGCTAGCTAGCCACACAAGGCAAGTGAAGATGGCGAAGCATGGTGCTTTTGCAGCCGCTTTGGTAGTTGGCTTGCTTGCAGCCATTCCTGCAGGTAATCCACATTTCTCTCTCGGTCTTACCTGCAAACTTTCGATATGCGGTGCATGTAAACTGCAATTACTTTGTTAGTCCCTCGGTTCAGTAATTTTTATTATGGTCTAGTTTAATCTTAAAGTAAACAAGGATATAAATTATGAAAGGGTTGATACCAGATACACATATGCCACTGTTCACAAATTAATCGACCGATGAAATTAACAACCACAGCTGTTGAGTCCATCGGCGTGTGCTACGGCGTGAACGGCGACAGGCTGCCCTCGGCGAGTGAGGTGGTGCAGCTCTACAAGTCCAACGGCATCACCGGCATGCGCGTCTACAACGTCAACGACGACACCCTGAAGGCCCTGAGCGGCAGCAACCTCGGCCTCATCCTCGACACCGGCAACACGCAGCTCAATGCCCTAGCTTCCAGTGCCTCCAACGCGGACGCCTGGGTCAAGGCCAACGTGCAGTCGCAGCAGGGCCTCACCATCAAGTACATCGCGGTCGGCAACGAGGTTCCCAATCAAGGCGGCAGGGCGCAGGACGTCCTCCCGGCCATGAAGAACATTCAAAACGCGCTGGTCAGGGCCGGCCTCGGCGGCATCAAGGTGTCCACGGCGGTGCATTCGGGCGTCACCAAAGGGTTCCCTCCCTCCCAGGGCACCTTCTCCGACGACGGCGCCCACATGCCGCCCATCGCGCAGTACCTCGCCAGCATCGGCTCGCCACTGCTCGCCAATATCTACCCCTATTTCTCATTCAAGGGCACGCCCAGCATCGACATCAAATACGCCCTCTTCACCGCGCCGGGCACGGTGGTGCACGACGACGGCAACGGCAAGGACTACCAGAACCTGTTCGACGCGCTCGTGGACACCATGTACTCTGCACTCGAGAACGCCGGGGCCGGGAGCGTCCCCATCGTGGTGTCCGAGAGCGGGTGGCCGTCGGCCGGCGACCCGGATGCGACCGCGGCTAACGCGCGAACCTACAACCAGAACCTGATTAACCACGTCGGGAAGGGGACGCCCAAGAGGCCTGGGGCCGTCGAGACGTACATATTCGCCATGTTCAACGAGAACTTGAAGGGCGGGAAAGAGACGGAGAAGCACTTTGGCCTGTTCAACTCGGACAAATCGCCGGCCTACTCCATCAACTTCTAAATCGAACAGACCGATACGCACGCACGTACATGGCAAGATGAGGAGCATTTGCCTATTAATTTCCGTATTTGAATAAGATGCCCGTAAAATGCCAAAGCTTGAGGCAGGCGCTTTAATTATGTACTACTGTCTACTGGAGACAAATGATAAGATGATGCACTTTTTTTCTAACTGAAATTGTTCCCCTTTCCATTAAATTAAATTGCATAACGGAAATACAGAGTTCAGATCAATCTCGTTCACGAACAAAGAAGGAACTGAAAATACCTAGTAGGAAAATATGATGCACATTTGAGATATGTGTGGTTTTGTGTTCGAATTGTGAATCATGCGAGGAATGGAACGAAGGGCGGATTCAAGAATATAAAGAATGCATTGCCACAGCTTACGGCAAGAAGACCTGCTCTCTCTCCGCTTCTCTTTGTTCTTGCAATTGACCCTTAACTTGCAATACATACTTGAGATATGTGGTCGTGAATCCGGCGAGGAATGGAAGCGAAGGGCAGATCCAAGTGGGCAACATGCATGTCCACCCATGGTCATCAGTTCTGTATCTCCGTCACTGAATAGACCATTTTGTGTGATGCGGTCATTTGAGTATCGCTTCTGATAGTCTTAGCAATAGTTGTTATACATCTTTTGTAAGATGGTGAAGTTAACTGGCAGACCTAATTTTTTGCATGCGAGACAATTTTCTACAACGCACAAGCCAGATAACGTTCACATATCCACCATCCGCTAGGGTTTGGAGATTTATGTCCCGTTCTAGATGTTGTGTCATGTTTTAGAATGTTATACACAATATTTTTCATGGTTTATTCAAGAACTTCACATTTTATTTTTTCTTAAAATGTATCATCGTGTTTCGTTGGATGGACGGGCACAATATATTAACAATGAGTATTCAGACTCAAACAAAAATCTAACGCAAAACATGAAGGTTCAAAATTTGTTCAACACCGAAGCGCACACGAAGATGGACAAAGTGTTCATTACTAATTAAAACGCTTCAAAAAAAATCCATAACAACAACTAAACGACATCATTACAAAATAGTATAGAAATTACATAACAATAGATAAACTCATAGCACAACTTTATGGTTTCCCAAGGCGTGGAAGGAATATGATTGCAGTATCCTTAACTTTAAAAACAATTCCTTCTCAAATCTGAAGATATGTAACCATGCAATTGTTCACGTGGCCTCCCATCTTGTTTCCCGACTTGTGCTTCCCCCCACCCCCCATGCCGTCGCAACTTGATGGCCCCGGCTGATGACGTCCATGCGCCGTCCACCTTGCCTCGCAAGATAGCAAGTAAATCAATCATCTTTCACCTCGCCATTGTTATGCCATTTATAGCTAGAACGGCCGAACGAGCCTCTTTAGTAGAGATGATATGGGCCAAGAGGGCAACTGGATATGTGGGGCTAGATTAGTTGAATACTAGATGATTTATTTTTGACAAAACGAATGGTTATTCATCTAAATACCCATGAATACAATGTGCCCACTTATATTTCTTTGTGTATTAGAATAATCTAGCCGCAGGAATCTCCAAACAGAATTCACGGTTGATTATTGTACGGAATCTATCATGCATGGTAGAAACTAATCTTTCATGAGTATGGCCTAACAATGTGTCACGATGTTTTTGTCATGTACCTAGAGATGCGAATGAAACACAAAAATCTTAATAACTAATAAGAAAGTTTGGTATGAAGTCATTTAACTTATAGACAAAACGAGTAGTACTATATAGTAGCATTATGCATATGATACTAGTATATGATAATGTATCTATAATGGTATCATGTAGTATCTTAATCTTATTATATTTAAACATTTGTAGAATCTCAATGCAAAATTGCGTAGAAGATTTATTAGACATTTTTTTTCTAATTCTACATCATGATATGGCACGGTATCTATCTATGATACCACTATGATATCTCGCACCAGTAGTTGCAATCTCCTAGAATAAAATGACCCAAATGTTCTCGATGTGCTAAGCATCACATTTTCACTTCTTCCTTGATCTTAGCACGAATGACAGGTGGCATGGTGGGTAGCCGCCAAAAAAACCCTTAGATTAGTTTCTTTCCAAATCTCACACGAGACAAGGATGAAAAGCGGGGCAATCAGGCGATGATATATATTTCAAATCATTAGCTACCATATCGATCTTGATGGCGTGGGCTTCCTCTTCCGAGTCTTGTGGGTTGAAGCTTTGTAGTTCTAGACATCCTTTGATAGCCATCAAAATGCCGATGGAGAACCGATACAAAAAAGAGTAGGTGAGAGTCTATCTTAAGAACTCTGTGAACAATGAAGAAAACTAGAGAATTTACACTTAGGTGTTGGTAAGTTCTTCAAACGGCAATATTTGTCATTGTTGCAGAGATGCCAAAAAGTGTGATGTTGTAGGCGAGACTCCCTGTAGGCTAAGTGAAAGGACACGGATGTCGCCTAGAGGGGGGGGGGTGAATAGGCGATTTAAAACTTTTACGAGATGGGCTTAACAAATGCGGAATAAAACTAGCGTTTACTTTGTCAAGCCCAAAGCCTATATACTATTGTTCACCTATGTGCACCAACAACTTATTCTAAGCAATGGTTCACCTATGTGCACCAACAACTTATGCTAAGCAATACAAGCAAGTATGTGATAGCAAGATATATATAACTTCAAGCACGATGGCTATCACAAGGTAAAGTGCATAAGTAAAGAGCTCGGGTATAGAGATAACCGAGGCACGCGGGAGACGATGATTTATCCCGGAGTTCACACTCTTGCGAGTGCTAATCTCCGGTGGAGAGGTGCGGTTTCTTAGTGCTCCCGAACGCCACAAGAGGCTCACCTTGAGGTGTGGTTGCTCGATGCACACCAACGCCACAAAGGCCTCACCCCAAGATGCGGTACTCACACCACACACCGAACGCCACGAAGGCGCCTCACCTAAATCTCCGGTGACCCTCGCCACAAAGGCCTAGGTCACGGTTCCACTAAGGGATTTCCTTCGACACGGAAACCGGGCCTTACACAAAGATTGGGGCACACATCCACAACTTAATTGGAGGCTCCCAACAAACCGCCACAAAGGCCTAAAATCCGTCTAGGGTTCCAAGAACCCAAGAGTAACAACCTTTTTGCTTTCACCACCACGAATCACCGTGGAGAACTCAAACCGATGCACCAAATGCAATGGCAAGAACACCACAAAGATGCTCAAGTCCTTCTCTCTCAAATTCCAACAAAGCTACAAAAGCTATTGGGGGAATAAGAGAGGAAGAACAAATAAGAGGAACACCAAATTTCTCCAAGATCTAGATCTAGTGGATTCCCCTCACAAAGAGAGGGATTTGATTGGTAGGAATGTAGATCTAGATCTCCTCTTCCTTTTCCCTCAAAAGATTCAAGAAGCATAGGAGGAGTAGAGGGAAAGGGAAGCTCTCAAGGTCAACAATGGTGGAGAGCACAAAGGGGAAGAGGTAGCTGCCCAAGGAGGAAGAAGGGGCTTAAATACCCCCTCCCATCGAAATATGACCGTTTGGGTCAGCTCAGGCCGGATTTTCTGGGCCGGATATTTGCAAAATATCCGGGCCCCGAAAAACGGCTAAGGACATGAGAAAACTGCTCTCAGGATGGGGCCGGACATTTGGCCGGATATTTGCCCGGATTTGTCCAAAATCCGGATTTTTCCGGGGGGGGGCGGATTATCCGCCCCAAACTTGGGCCGGAATATCCGCCCCCACTGAAAACTGGCAGAAACATCAAACTGAAACGGGCATAACTTTAGCATTCGGACTCCGATTTTGATGATCTTGGGCTTGTTTTAAAGCTAGGAACAAGCTCTACAAGATCATGCAGGAAACCATCATAGTTCAACAAGGGAGGATAGAAACAAATGATGAAAGTTTTGACCTATCTAAAAAAGACATACCGGTAAAACCTCCAATCTTGAAAATGCAACAAGTTGCCCGTGCAAAAACCATTCTTGATGAACTAGAGCTTGTCATGAGAATAAGCACAAGCTCTAAATCATCACATGGATAAGATACAAATAATAACCAAGAAAGATGATGAACCAAACTCGAAAACGCAACAAGTGATCTATGCAAAATCCGTTTTCGATGAACTAGAGCTTGTCATGAGAATAAGCACAAGCTCTAAAACATCACATGGATAAAGTCCAAATAACAACCAAGAAAGATGATGCAAGGATGCAAAGGTTTGAGCTCTCTTCGAACGATACGATCGAGTTACTCACTCGAGAGCCCTCTTGATAGTACGGCAACTAAACTAAAAACCGGTCTCCAACTACACTATGAGACCGGTGAGAAAGAAACCCTATCAAGAGCAAACCTTATACTTGCGCATTCCACTTGAGCTTGATGACGACGATCTTGACCTCAACAAGATGGAACGCCTTTCTTGCTTGTGCTTGCTTGACGAAGTCTTGTAGATTGCTCCCCCATAAACCACCATGGGAGAGCTTCTTCTTCGGCGCATCTTCGCATAACCATGACCACCATGTGGATTGCTCCCCCATAATCCACCATGGGAGAGCTTCTTCTTCGGCGCATCTTCACATATCCATGATCACCATATGGATGGCAAGACTCAAGCAAAGGATCTCTTCGAGATGGCTCATCTTGAACTTGCACATCATTTCTCCATGGCAAGCTTCAAGCTTATGAACTCTTCAAATTGGCTCATCTTGAACTTGCACTTCATTTCTTCATTCTTCATCATGTTGATGTCTTGAAGTAACTTGAGGGCTCACTTCATCTTCATCTTCAAGACATACTTGACACTTGATATCCTTCATCAATTTCTTCTTATTGCAACCTTGAAGCCAACATATGGTTCAAGAATTGCCTATGGACAACTCCTACAAATATAACTCAATGCAAACATTAGTCCATAGGGATTGTCATTAATTACCAAAACCACACATGGGGGCTCCATGCACTTTCACTAAGGAGTTCTTTTTTTGAACAGGAGAAGGGTCCAGAGGACCCCCGAAGTTTCATTCATAGCGGTGGGACAATTACACATAGGACCTTGAAAAAGACTGTGAAATACAACATAATCCTATGTTTTACAAAGAGGACCTCGCGAAAAATCTGGAAACGCGATCTAGTCCTCCTCCACCGTCGCCATTGCCAAGCTTCGATGCTTCGGCCGCTGATCTTACCACCGGGGACAAACCACTTGGGGTAGGACTGACGCTGGTTGCCGAGCTGAAGCAGTAGATCCTCCCGCATGGAGGTTGAAGAACCATCGGGGCCAAAGCCTCTGAGGCGCGGAGTGACCCCTTCGGTCAAGGATAGCAGCGGCGCACCTCGCCGTCGCTTGAGAACCTCTGCCGACGAAACTTCGAAGATTTCTCCGATGCCACCAGATCTCGTCATCTTCCTCGCCTGCTCGTCACCGAGGCGACCAGATCTGAAGGAGATGACCAACTCCAGCCACATCCCAAGCCTATTTAGCAGGGGAACGGAAGGAGCACCACCCGCCATCATCGGCTCCGACGTCCAGAGCACGATGGCCAGAAGCGCCCACCTCACCCACCAGCGATGGCTGCCCAAGCGTCACCACGATGAACCTCCCCTCGGCATGACGCCATACGGCACAGAGGCACCATACTCACCTAATCTAAACCTACTAGAAGTACTACTATGTACAGAGGGCCGGCCTCTCCCCTCCCATCGTCTCCGGGTGACAGAGCCGCCGGCGGCTAGAGATGGGAGAGCCGGAGGAGATGAGAAGACTCTCAAGGTACTGTTCAGAGGTGAGAGCAGAGAAGGGGGAAAGTTGCTCCTTAGGCTAAGGAGTCCAGATGCACTATTGACTCCATTACTCAAAAAGTGTGAATGTAGGTATGTACTTACGAAGTTTAAAACATAATACGTTTATAATATGTGAAAAAACTAAAAAATATATTCTAGTAAGTCCAATATTTATTTATATTTGTGCCATCTCAGAGCGAACTGAATGGTATAAATTTATTTGCCCTACTAACCCATCATCAAATTAAAGATAAAACTGCAATACCCATTACAGACACGCATGCACAGACTTCAGTGGCAGGAAGCAACGAAGCACGCTATCAGCCCTTCAAACAAGCCAGGCCGCCGGACCACGGAAATTCCACAAGCCGGACAAAGCCGTGCTCCGGCGAGCGCGACGGCAGGTATATCTTTCCGGTCAACCTCACCGCACTAGTCACTACTCCGGGACAGATCGAGTTGACCCGCGTCCAATCCTTTTCCACAGGCAACGAACAAGTTGGGTATGCCAGCAAGCAATATACACACAGTAGTGCCTAGTTGATAGCTAGTGGTGGAAAATAGAAACCGATCGGGAATACAGCGTGATATGCCAATCTTGATCGGTTGTGCGCGCAGCAGCTAGGGATTTGCGTTTGCATTTATAGGGATCCGTGTGGCTTGGTGCATTGCATGTACACAAACATAAACGGGAGAGTAGGATAATCCAGGTCGATGGCGAACCAAGGACTTACTTCCATGCTTGCAGTCGCAACGCTGCTCCTTGCAGCCGGTGGTTACGTTTCCAGCCGGTCACTATATGGTCCCTACGTTCTACTGTATATATCTTCTCGTGATTTTAGTAGTACAAGTCTGAACGAAAACTATTGTGCATATGTTTTCTTGGAATCCTACAAATTTTAGTTATAATTAATATTATAACTCATAACTAGTACAAATCACGATGCAAATCAAATAATGTAAGATTTAACTGGAGACAAAATTAGTTCTCAGCTAACTGAAAACTAGCAAATGCTATTTTTATATGGATGTATTCGCATAAAATAGCCCAGTGCTCAACGAGAACATCCCCAACTCTAGCTGACGCATCCTGATAATTAACTAAACTCTAGCTTACACGATGACTTGATTTAACTTTTGTTTCTTCTTGCACTTGAATTGTTGTTGCATCAATCCATCGTAACAGCGGCATTGGAGTCTGCAACAGCGTGCTGGGTGACAACATTCCGTCGCCAGCCGAGGT
Source organism: Lolium rigidum (assembly GCF_022539505.1). Lineage (NCBI taxonomy): Eukaryota > Viridiplantae > Streptophyta > Magnoliopsida > Poales > Poaceae > Lolium > Lolium rigidum. The sequence continues at coordinate 31,367,457 of NC_061513.1, read as the reverse complement.
GGTGAAGCTCTACAGATCGAAGGGCATCACCGCCATGCGGATCTACGATCCGGAGAGCAACGTCCTCCGCGCACTTAGCAGCATCGGCCTCCTCATGGACGTGCCCAACGAGAACATCACAGCCTTCGCCACCAGCCCATCCGCGATCGCCGCCTGGGTCAAGACCAACGTCCGGCCCTACCCCCACGCACTAAGGGGATAGATAAGGTGCCGATGGCCGCCATGCCATCAAAACAACTAGAATTACCATCGGCACATCTAGAATTTTCGTCAGCACAGCCCCGTCCCGACGACCGCCATCGACGCCTTGCCGTCGGTACAATAGCCTCGGCACAGGCTGGCTATCGGCATAGACCAAACGGCCGTTTGCATATTCTAGCTCGATTTTTTCCAAAAAGAAATCAAGTTTTTTTTTCAATTTTTTTAATCTCTCACATGGATCATTTTAACTCTAACTACACTTAATATTAGGTCAAGTTACACTTGTGGTAAAACTTCCCAACCCATGCTTACACTGCTCTAGCCCTAAATATTCAAAAGAAAACAAAAATTTGATCTCTCAAATGGATCATTCTAACTCTAACTACACTTAATATTAGGTCACGAGTCACTCGCGGTCAAACTTTCAGGTCAGTAACTTTTCTATTCCTTCCGGATGAGCTTCCTTAAAAGAAATGACACCTTGTTGATAATACTACCATATCAATCCTATTAACCCCTATTCTTTGATGACGCACCTCTTTATATTTTGAATTCCAAACAATTACTTATGTAAACTACGATGAACAAATAATATAAATCTTGAATTCAAATGATAATAAAATTATTTTATTTTTTTGCCATTTCCTAATTAATATGGGAGTAATTAATATCTTTAAATCTGTAAATCCGAATGTGACAAATAATATGTCTAAGTCGATCAAAAAATGAGAGGAACCCAAATATGACATCTATATCCTTTTTTTAACCTAAAAACGATTTTTCCAAAAAAATCATGAGCACTAGATCATGTACCTATAGTTCAAATCTAACCGACTTCCAACCGATTTGGTAGGAATTTGTCTTTTTCATGAGGGGTGGATGAAAATATTTAAGATATCCCGGTTGGGAGATTGTGAATGTAAGGTGATCTAGTATTTTTCTAAATTGGGTTATACCATTGTGAAACTTTCATTTCGTGGTTGCTTCACAAAACACCCCATATTTTGACTCGGAAAATGGAAAATAGCTTTTTGGTGCGACGAAAAGAAAATCTTCCTCCTGCAACATTGTACGACATCCCAAGATACAAATGTGTGCACAATATGGGCACATTATCGCAAACTGTGCTATGGATGTAGCCATAACATTGGTCGTTTGGCCTGAAAGCCATGAAACATCGAATATGATAGCTCATTTCTGATAAGGTTTCTTGAGATATTTGCAATATTCTATGTTTGATATTTTTCCTTGCAACTGTGTCACATAATATGACACCACACGAAGGTTTTTAATTGTTTTGATCATTTTTGAATTTCTTATACTCGTTTCAAACTATGGTCAAAACGGCGGGCATGAAGATTCTTAGCTCGTGGATGAGCCTCGCTAAATTTTCAGTGGATCTCTGATGAAATAACATATTTTAAACCTAAAAATGATTTTTTTTCCAAAAAACCATGAGCATTAGATCCTGTGTCAGACTCTCTTAGCATGTCGACTGTTAGGCTCATTACTTTCATTGTGCTGGCAAATAACAGATTCAGGCCACTTACTCCATCCATGAATATTTTGCTCACGTTGTATCCTCCGATCTGCGCTTCAAGGACTAGGGTTGCATGACCAGGCCTTGGAACGGCCTTCGGGTGATCTGCCTTGCTGAAAGATATGCTTTGATCTGACTAGTCGATGAATTCGCATGTGTCGACCATGGCAACTTCCGCGTACTTTACTTCTCGTGAGAACTTCTTGACCTCTCTCTTCGAAAAGCTGGTTTTATGGATCATGCTGACCTGTCCGCGAGATTCTGGAAACACTTCGGTTGGTACGTAATTGTCTCCTCCCGCTGGTACGTATGGCTCTGGTATGTATGGTTCTGGCGGATAGCTGTAAGATCCTGCTCTTCTTTCCATCGTATGAACTCTTGCCGTGGCTTCAGCCCTAAGGTCGTCGCAGAACTGCCGAATTTCAAGGAACTGCCGACAATTCCTGAGCAAATGACTGGATTTTTCATGGCCATCCTTTGGGTCGATATAAGAGTGCAGATAACACGGTGCTTCAAGTTGCTCCGTGGCCGATAGGTAAGGTGTGCGGAGGAGATTCTTGTTCGATTGCGTGCTATGGCATCCTCGTTCGTGTTGTCGGGGACGAGTCATGATTTGCTCTTCTTCTTCATGACGTGAGTCCCTTCGTCTTTTCCTTTGCTCCTCTATGGCGCCGAAGTTGCCTCGGCTGCCCTCTCCCGCACTCCTGGATAGGACTGCCGAGATTGCCGCTGGCACGATATCTTCTGGAACCGAAGTCCTTGGACTCGATGCGTTCTAACTAGGGAGGCGAAGAAACCCTCTGGAATCGATGATGAAGTGAACACCGCCGAAAGTAGTATCCATGTTGCCGCGTGATTCTGCAGGGATCAAATGCGACGCCTCGGTGTGCGGTACAAACTCGAAGGACCCGCAGCGAACTGAATCTTTCGGATCTGGTGGCGTCGGCGACTCGAGCACGAACGCTGCAGACGTGACTGGTACTGCCGATGACTTGCCTTGTGCCGACAGGCTTCCCACAGACGGCGCCAATTGTCGAGGGTACTCCTCGGCAATGCCCTCCGATTGGGGCTGAGGGTTGATGAAATCCTGTAGGCTGACACGAGACATCGATTAACAGACAAGCGGGGAGAGCGATTTACCCAGGTTCGGGGCCCTCGATGAGGTAAAACCCTTACGTCATGCCTGTCTGATCTTGATTATGAGAATATCGGGTTACAATGGGGTGCCGAAGGTTTCGGCTGTGATCTCGTCGAGAGGCTAAGTGCTAAGGCGACCTAGCTCTAGACTTATGGTGGCTAAAGTTGCTAAGATTGTTTCCGTCCCTCGGCAGCCCCTCTCCTGGCCTTTATATAGGAGGCCAGGTCTCAAGGGATCTGTCCGGGTACGACTAGGTTTACAAAAGACCTAGCTCTAAACTTTCCTTGTTCGGCCCCTTTCTGTCTTGTTCTTCAAGGAATCTTCTCCAGCACCGCCTTGCCATCAGGTACCTTCATGGGCCTCCAGTTGGGCCGCACAGAATAGGGCAATGTCAGTTACCCGAAGGGTAATGCCAACGTCAGACTTGTCCCTCAGCTAGCCTGGAAAACACCGGAGAGTGCTGCAGCACGTTGATATCATTGTTTGTTCATGCCATGCCAAAAAAATGCATGCCAAATCCAGAGGACATGGTTTGCCACCGCCTCAAAATGACACTGTACTCACTAGTATGCCCCTTGTAGATCCCCTACCAAGAAAAAGGGTAATTCTTCTAGCCCAATGCATACATTCAATGCTTTCGAGCATCCCAAAAAACCCACTTGCTGCATTTTTTCTAGGATCCGAGCTGTATCGTCTGTCCTTGGTGCTCTCAAATAGTCTTTAGCAAACATCGCTATGACGTCTTGGTAAAACCTGTAGAGAGTTTGTGAACATGTCGACTTCGCCATCCGTAGGTAGTCATTGGATGTATCTGGAGGAGCTCCATATGCAAGACAACACATCCAATTCTGAATTGAGGTGAAGCCTCATAAACCTATGCAATCTTGCTTGACCATGAAGTAGTCATCGTACTCCCTGACGCCGTAGACAATTTTCATGAACAGATCCTTGTTCATCCTAAACCGGCGCCGAAATTTCTTCGGCGAATGAGTCACGTCATCGTTGAAGTAGTCAGCATCAAGCAGCATTGCGCCGGTTTGACGATGCCGGTTAATGTTCCTCATCTTGCCTAGATTTGAGCCGCCACGTCGAGGCACGATGAACAAAGGCTGGTGAACGCGGAGCAAGCTCGTCAGAATCAGCTGCTGATGTTGCCGCCGGATAGCCTCAACGTTCTTCTCCTCCGTGAACAACTGCACCATCATCTCGTCGTCGATGTCCATCGCGGCAATCGAACGAACACCTTGCAGGCGGGGCGGTTGTGCGGCGAGCTCTATTTCGGGCGAAACAGCGGCTGCCGGTCGAGGGGGTGGCGGCCGTGTCAATGGACGGCGGTTCCTGGACATGCGGCGGTGTCTATTGCAAGCAGGGGCGCGACGGTGACGATGGCGATCTACAGGGGTGAGAGTCGGCTCGGGCGTGGATATGAGGTGGGGAAAGCGGTGGGTATGGCTACCAAGCAGAGCCCATGCGCGTTTTCTGACATGCCGCGAGGCGCCGGCGCGCCCAATCTGCGCCCTCTATGAAGGGGCCGACACGGGGGTTGTCGGCACTTATATTGGGCTCGAAAACTAGCCGGCGCCTTTTGGGGCGCACCTGTGCGATCCCAAAAACCATGCCGGCCCCCAAAACGCTATCGGGCCGCTATCGGGCACGCCAGTGAAGATGCTCTAATATTACCATTCACAAAGCAAGATTAGTCACAAAGGGGTTCTGAAAATTTCAAGGAGTCAACTACGACGAGACCTTCTCTCCAGCGATGCTTAAGTCCGTTAGGATTCTATTAGCTATTGTTGCATATTCTACTATGACATATCGCAATTGGATGTCAAAATGGCGTTTCTTAACGGGGTTTTTTAGAAAGAGTTGTATATGGTACAAGTCCATGGTTTTGAAGATCATAATGATGCAAATAAAATATGCAAGCTTTGAAGATGCATCTATAGATTAAAGCAAGCATCCCTGAGCTGGCATCTTAGTTTTGATGGACTGATCAAAGAATTTGGATTCGTCCAAACATACGGAGAAGCCTGCATTGACAAGAAAGTGAGTGGGACCTTTATTTCACTTTTGATATTATATGTGGATGACATATTAATTATCCGGATCAATGTTGAGCTTCTAAGAAGTGTGAAGTTATATTTGAGTACCAGATTTTCAATGAAGGACCCAGGTGAAGCGTCATACATATTGAGCATCAAGGTTATACATGGTAGATCTCGATGCATAATAGCTCTTAGTCAAAGTACATATATTGGTAAGATTTTGAAGAAGTTCAAGATGGATCAGGCTAAGAATGGCTAAGAAAGGGTTCTTACCCATGTTACTGTTGACTGCCAAAACCCACCGGCGGGCAGCGGCCTTGTCAACACCGTAGAGCCGGGAAGAGCCTAGAGCTGCGGCTGGCTGAGACCCCTCCGAGCGACGGCCCGCAATGCTCTTCTGGTCACACGCGGCGATGCGAAGTGCAAGGGCGTGCCACCTGACCTATACCGGTCGGGAAGGTGATGGGGATGCCTCGCTTAGTTTCCTGCAGGGCATACATGTAAACGTTAAATACGAGCCTCGATCGGCTCTCGGGTTATCTCGTGAATCGGCTCGAAGAGCCGATCCACCCATGATTCGTACGGGGTGCACGAATACTTGGTGGTCCCGCTTGATCAAGATAGAGCTAATGAGATCTACGACGATTTAGGGTTTTCACCGCATAATCGGATCATCCTACTCCAGGTTGGGCCTCGCGGCCACGCACGGTGCTCGTAAGCCGATCCTAAACAAGACCTAAAAACCAACATGAAGTTGATCCTCGGAACATCCTGTTTAGGACTTGCGAACGCCACCCTACGTGCCACTCGGATCCTCCCCCTTTGTAAGGCCTAACTATTGCGGATATTAAACTAATCCTTGTAGAACAAGGAGCAATCGTAACGGATCAGATCTACTAAATAATGATCAAGCGGGGTGCCGCCCCCACACCTGAGATAGGTGTGAGGGCGGCTAGATATGCAAGGGTTGCACTACGTAAGCATGCTTAAACGAAGAACAATGCGAACCCTAACACATCTAATGATAACTACGTTGCTCGCCATCAAAAGCGCTTCAGTACGAGCAACGCATGAACAACGTGGGGCTTGTGTCGCTTACCTGATAGAAACCCTCGAGACGAAGGAGTTGGCGATGCGCCGAGATTGGTTTGTTTTGGGGTTGAACGTGAGTTGTTGTTTATTCCATAAACCCTAGATACATATTTATAGTCCAGGGGACTTTCTAACGTGGGAATATCCCATCGTGCACGATACAAACTCTAACTTTTATCTAAGATAATAAACTACTAAATAAAGATACACGGGCAATTCAGCCCAAACCCTTCGTGCCGGGCCGCTTCGAAATCTTCCACGTGTAATCTTCTAAGCCCGGCCCACCTCCGGATTTGTCCAAAATCTGGTGATAACACATGCCCCCTGGTTTTGGAAATAACATTTCCAAAATCATTATGCTTTCCCTTCGAAGGGTCATGTCGTGGCGGAGCGGAGCCGTTGCAGCATCCGTCATCATTATGCCCCGTCTTCTCAGCTTCTCTGCAAATTCTGATAGCTCTGGCATTGACTCCTTGGAAACTGCAAGGGCATTACACCTTCACCAGATTTCTCATTATTTAACCGTGCCGACTGATTAGCTCTTTTTATCCTCTGTTCTGTCCCGGCCATCGGCACCAAAAAACCCTCTCCTCCTGTAGCAATGTCTTCCTCCTCCTCCTCCTTCTCAAGCCTCTTCCCCCAATCTTTGCCGAAGAAGAAGAATGAGGACAGCCTTCACCCCGCAGTGAACCCCCTCTCCTCCGACAAGGAGGAGAAAGAAGGAGAAGCAGCGAAGGCCAAGGCCTCCCCCTCCGCCAAGCTCCCGCCGAAGAAGCGCCCCCGCATGTGGGCGGACAGCGAGGACGACGATGACGACGAGGAAGAAGATGAAGAGGAGGAAGATGATTCCTCCGCCTCCATCGGGTATCCTCCAACGAAGCGCTTCCGCGGCCCGGGGCGGATAGCGAGGACGATGATGATGACGAGGAGGAGGAGGAGGCTCCAGCGGACGGCTGGGGCAGCGACGGCGAGGAGCTCCCTGGGAGCAGCGCCGACGACCTCGACGACGGCGACGATGAGGACAGCGACGACTAGTAGAATAGGGCTAGCAGTAGCAGTGTAATAGGCACTAGATCCCTCTTTTGAGAGCCATCGGCTCTTCTTGTAAAGCTGCTCCTTTGAATTAATGAGAACTGTTCTTCCAATTTCTCCTTTCATTAATCCAATCTCCATCCCTCCGCTTGCCACACCAAGACCGATAGTGACGAATTGGGTCATCATTGATTTTCTCAATCGCGGCGTTTTGCAGCCCCGCAGCCGATGACTATTCATCGGCTAATTTGAGGAACCAATCCCCTCTTTTCTCGCAGCACCAGCCACGGTCCAAACCTCGTACCAGACGACGGCTTTTCCTTCCCGGTTCTCCCCGAGACGATCATGATGCAATAACAACCGAGGTAACTCCAATCGGCTCTCAAGAACGAGGCATTCATAGGCCTGTTGCCCCCGAGTCTTAGCCAAGGCAAAACGGAGACGAGGATACGCCAATCAGTACTGTCCGGACCTGGTCTTGATCATGTCCGAGGGAGTTTCTTATGCAGAGCCAGCCGATTCGAACACAAATCGGCTTCTCAAAGCAGAGAGCCTTCAAGGTGAGCTGCCCCCCGAGCTTCCTCAGTTCTTGCAGGCCAGACCGGCTCCTTTCCTTTGGTGGCATTGCTCTTGAAGAGAGGATCCGAGCCTCCAAACTACTCCATTGAGGAGTTCCTTGATTAAAACCCTCTTCGTGCTCCATTGACCCTCTGATCGTAACAGTTATTCCCCTTGAGTCGATGGCCACACATCGGCTTTCACATCCTTAAGTCGATGCTTGCTGCATCGGCTGTGCTCGAAAATTGTCGAATTTTCATATTTTTTTTTTTACGGCCGACCTGTGCATCGGCCCCCATATTCCAATACCCATCACCAGAAGATGAGATGCTTCCGTTGCATATCCTCGTATTTTATCTACCTGGGTGCCCCCGAGCCGATTCTGTCAAGAGAATTGATGGTATCGGCTCGTTGGATAACATGTTGAACCCGAGGCAGAATGGTGGGTGAGGATAATTTTGGCCGATTGCTTGGAATCGGCCTCCACGTTGCTTGCTCGGTGAAGGTTTTGTAAGTTCCCTTCATAAATTTTTGGGGCCGATCACAAGGATCAGCCTCGCCTGGTTTGCTCATTGGTTTAATCTTGCTATTCGGTTAGGCTGGATAAAACCAACCCAACCTCTGACTTGATGCGCTTGCTGTCATCCACCTTGAGTACATCGTAAACTCGTGGAGCACGAAGCTCTGTCGGCAAGACGAGTACCATGTTTGTGCCAGCCGATGTCTCATCATCGGCTTTCCTCTGTTTAGGGCGCCACTCCATTTTCCGTGGACGACCCTCTTCATCCAGGGCTCGCTGAACCTTTGCAGCCGGATCAGGCCGTGCCTTCCTTAGCGTATGCAGGTATAACCTTTCGGCTTCCTCCGAGGCCGCGTAATCGCCGAACCCTGCGCTTTTGGGAACGGCTGAGTCCGTCGGGGCACCACCTTGGCCGGTGGTACCTGTCTTCTTCTACTTCTCCCTCGTCTTCCGAATCCTCAAGATCTGCCCAACGAGGTGACTCAGCCGCGTTTGCTTCGTGGCGGGAGAGGCCCTAGGCGCTCGAACACGGACACGTTGGCTGCCTCCTTCTTCTTCTTGTTGCATTACGGGCAATTGCCGATTGTGGGTAATCGGCTCATTCCTGAATCCCAGCGAGTGTACGAAGAAGGGACAGTCCCAGTGTCTGGCGTTGTCGTCTTGCTCCCTTGATGTTTCCGTGGCACAGCACTCGTGCTCCTCCTCATCGCGATCCTGCCGACGATGTCTTCTGGCTTCTCTAGCCAGACGATCTCCTCTATCATCATAATTGGACCGTCGGCGTTGGTCATACCGACTCACATATTTGTTGAGGAGGTGATCGAGAGAGAGGTCGTTGATATCTTATGTTCTTCACCTCTCCTCTCGTGACGTAGCGCTTGCCATCATGACGGAGCCGATCGCGTGGAGCGGCCTCCTCTCGTATCCTTGCTATGAGAGCAGCTGCCCTCATCTCCATCTCTGCGCGAGTGGTTCCCGAGGTCCTACCATGTTGATGCTGAACGAGGGACCTGGCTGGCAACCCTCAGGGTAGGTGACTTCCACCATGTTAACGGCGGGGAAGGGTTGGGTGTCGACCTTCATGGCGTATTGGTTGAAAATTAGCCGCCCCTTCTCTATCGCCGCTTGGATGTGCTGACGCCACACCCTGCGGTCGTTGGTGGCATGGGAGAGCGAGTTGTGGAATTTGCGGTACGGCTTTCCGTTTAGCTCTTTCGCCGTGGGGAACTTGAGACCTTCGGGAATCGTCAATCTGTTTCTCCTTGAGCAGGAGGTCGAAGATTTGTTCGGTCTTGGTCACGTCAAAATCAAATCCCCCGGGCGGCCCCGGTGGCTTTACCCATTTGCAGGACACGGGGTTCCTCCCCGAGTCCACTCAGCCACTGCTACTTCTTGGTCTCCCGCAGGCACTTCATCTTCCTCTGTATCGACCATGACTATCGCACGCTTGAACTTGTCTTGGTACAGGTCCGGGTGGCGCTGTTCATATGCTGATAGTTTCTGAACCATGTGCGCCAGAGAGGGATAATCTGCTTGGGAGGCCATGTCCTTGAGCTGTGTTGCAAGGCCTGCTACCGCCAACTCGATCGCTTCCTTTTCGGTTATACGAACCGAATAACATCGGTTCCTAAGGTTCCTGAAGCGCTGGATGTACTCGTCACCGTTTCCCCGCGCTTCGACGTAGTTGTGCTAGATCGGCAATGCCGGACTCGGAAGCTTCCGAATGGTATTGCATATGGAACTGTTCTTCCAATTGCTTCCAAGACTGGATGGAGTTTTTCGGCAAAGAGGTGTACCATCCAAAAGCCGATCCCGTGAGGGACCGTGAAAAGAGCCTCACGCGCGGCTGATCCGACACCGAAGCCGGTCCTAGTTGAGCCAAATATCGGCCGACGTGCTCGATGGAACCGGAGCCATCTGATCCACTGAATTTGGAGAAGTCGGGGAGCCGATATTTAGGTGGCAGCGGGATCATCTCGTAATCGTCGGGTACGGCTTGGAATAGCCGATCGCCCTTCTTTTCGGCACCATGCCGAACCGGTCTCTCGGTATGGTACCGATCTGATCCGCCGTGTCTGGCTGTAGGAGTTGCACTCGAAGATTCGCCGGGGTGGCGTACTTAGCCAGCCATGTTTGCTTTTCCAGCTCCGAGCCAACTGCGCAGAGCCGGGCTCGGGAGTTTCGTCGGTGTGGCGTACTTAGCTAGCCACGTCCGCTTCTCAAGCTCGTTGCCGACGTTTCTCCCGTCTTCGCCGGAGTCCCCGATGTTGTGGCCTGGTTTGTGAGTGCCCAGTTACCACAATCTGGCACATACGTGCACGCGTATCCTTGAGGGATCTCCTTAGGCGCCTCAGTCAAGAACTGGTAGTCACTAGGGTCACTAGGTGCTGCCAACGCATATGGCAGCGGTGGACGGGACTGGAATGGCAACTCTCCTTGATGAGTCCCGAGAGTTGGTCCTGACGGCGAGTACTGGTGGCTCATGATCTCTTGGATTACGCGCAGAGCGACACGCTCCAACACGTTGACCAAGTTTTCAGAGTGGCGATGTAGCGAGTGAGCCACCAAATAGTTGATCTCCTCGCCGCAGTCCCCGGTGCGTTCCTCCGACGGGGCGAGAGGTCTATCCCATCGAGTGCACCTTGAGGTGAGAATCCCTTCCATCCGATGCCATGGGAACGGGTTCTGCGAAAGGAGCCGATGAGGTCGGCTTCGAGGGTGGCCTTGATCTCGTTGTATTGCTTCTTGAGCTCGTCGGGCAGCTCCTCGTAGGTGACCGGCGTGCCGTCCGCCATCTCGGATGTAGATGGCGATGTGGTTGATGTAGACGATTGTCCCACCGGTGCGTGCCGGAATGTGTTGACTGCCAAAACCCACCGGCGGGCAGCGGCCTTGTCAACACCGTAGAGCCGGGAAGAGCCTAGAGCTGCGGCTGGCCGAGACCCCTCCGAGCGACGGCCCGCAATGCTCTTCTGGTCACACGCGGCGATGCGAAGTGCAAGGGCGTGCCACCTGACCTATACCCGGTCGGGAAGGTGATGGGGATGCCTCGCTTAGTTTCTGCGGGGCATACATGTAAACGTTAAATACGAGCCTCGATCGGCTCTCAGGTTATCCGGTGAATCGGCTCGAAGAGCCGATCCACCCATGATTCGTACGGGGTGCACGAATACTTGGTGGTCCTGCTTGATCAAGATAGAGCTAATGAGATCTACGACGATTTAGGGTTTTCACCGCATAATCGGATCATCCTACTCCAGAGTTGGGCCTCGCGGCCACGCACGGTGCTCGTAAGCCGATCCTAAACAAGGCCTAAAAACCAACATGAAGTTGATCCTCGGAACATCCTGTTTAGGACTTGCGAACGCCACCCTACGTGCCACCTGGATCCTCCCCCTTTGTAAGGCCTAACTATTGCAGATATTAAACTAATCCTTGTAGAACAAGGAGCAATCGTAACGGATCAGATCTACTAAATAATGATCAAGCGGGGTGCCGCCCCCACACCTGAGATAGGTGTGAGGGCGGCTAGATATGCAAGGGTTGCACTACGTAAGCATGCTTAAACGAAGAACAATGCGAACCCTAACACATCTAATGATAACTACGTTGCTCGCCATCAAAAGCGCTTCGATACGAGCAACGCATGAACAACGTGGGGCTTGTGCTGCCTAGATCGCAAGATGCGATCTAGGCAGCATGTCGCTTACCTGATAGAAACCCTCGAGACGAAGGAGTTGGCGATGCGCCGAGATTGGTTTGTTTTGGGGTTGAACGTGAGTTGTTGTTTATTCCATAAACCCTAGATACATATTTATAGTCCAGGGGACTTTCTAACGTGGGAATATCCCATCGTGCACGATACAAACTCTAACTTTTATCTAAGATAATAAACTACTAAATAAAGATACACAGGCAATTCAGCCCAAACCCTTCGTGCCAGGCCGCTTCAGAAATCTTCCACGTGTAATCTTCTAAGCCCGGCCCACCTCTGGATTTGTCCAAAATCTGGTGATAACAGTTACAGGGCAAGGTTTTGACTAAATCTCAATCCCATGCAACTGGTGATGAAAGAGAGAAGATGTCTCAAATCCCCTATACCTCGGCCACATGCTCTATCATGTACACCATGTTATGTATTAGACCGGATGTCTCCGATGCTCAAAGTTTGACGATCAGGTACCAGAGTGATCCTAGTCTGGAACATTGGACCGTACTTAGGGCTCGTTTGGCTATTCGGGTCAAAATTTCCCGGGTAAATATTCCCGACCGGGAATAGGCAGAAACAGGAGAAAACCTCCGAGATTATTTTCCCGACCTCCAGACTAGGGGAAAAATCTCCCCAGGAAAAGGCCGAGATCCCGCCGGGATTCCTGTAACCAAACGAGCCCTTAAGAACATTCTTAAGTACCTTAAGAGTCTAAAGATATGTTGCTTGTATATCTTGGTGATGAAGAGTTGGTAGTAAAGGGCTATGTCGGTTCAAGTTTCAACACCGACCTCGCTGATTCAAAATCTCAATCTGGGTATTTTTTTTATTTTGAACGGTGCAATTGTGGGATGGGAAAGCTCTAAGCGGAGCATTGTTGCGGCATATGCGACTAAAGCGGAGTATGTAGCTGCGTCCAAAGCGGCACAAAAAGGAGTGTGGATTAAGAAGTTTGTCACAGATTTTGGTGTGGTCCCTAGAGTGTTGGATCCGATGGTGGTCTATTGTGACAACACTGGCGCAATTGCCAACCCGCGGGAACCACAGTCTCAGAAGAACTCCAAGCATATTAATCGATGCTTTCACATCTTACATGATTATGCCGAAGTAGAAGACATAGGGATTTGCATGTACACGCGGACCTGAATGTTGCAAACCCATCGGCTAAACCTCTTCCACGGGCAAAACATGAAATCTATGGGTGTTAAATTATTACCAAATGTAAACTAGATTATTTACTCCTGCTATTAACTATTGACTATGGTGATAGTCATGAATGCATGTTTGTGGTCAAACACTTAAGGTACAACATCGCTAGGGTTATGAGATGTAGAGTGCGAAGTTTTTGGAGTCTGAATGGTTTTGGGAATATCATGGTTTGATTTGGAAGGGTGTCAAACCTATAGGAACGTATATGGGAAGTTTCCGAATGGTTCGGAAAATTTTAGTGGGGTCTAGAATGTTCTAAAAGGAGGGACCCACCTAGCCCTAGGGCCAAGTGGGCCCCACATGACATGGGCCGACCGGCTGGCCGGGTGGGGGAGGGAAGCTTCCTCTCCCTTCACTTGGATTGGAGGGGAGGAGCGGGGTACTCCTCCTCATATTGGCACTTTCCTAATTGGTTCCTATTTGGTCAAATTGGAGGTCAAAACCCGAGCGAGGCAAGGATTAGGATTCCTACTCTCCCCGGTGCTTCACTACTATAGAAATGGGGGTAGGGCTGCACCTAAAGGCACTCAATCACATGAGAGCTTCTGCAGCCCCAAGCACGAGCCGCCACTGCCAACCCGCCGCCTTCGGCCACCATCGCCGGTGCCATCGTCCATCGCCGTTGGTGATCATCGGACCACCTCGGAAGACCTAGGGTTGCGGTGAACTCCGTCAACCGTACGAGCGAAGCCCTGCCGGAATTTTGCCAAGTTTGCCGTAACGCCTTCGTGCCACCACACCAACCTCAACCTCGACTCCGATCTTGCCGGAATAATAAGGATCAGACGCCTTCAAACCGTATGTGTGCATCCCCTCGGAGCCTCCGCATCAAGCGACAGATTGATCGTGTTAAATCAACAAGTTCTTTGGATCATGAACATCTGCATCGACACTTTCCAATGAACGCTTCCGCATCGGTTTGCAACATTACGCAAATCCAAGTTACAACATCGTTACATCCACCTCCTTGATTAGATCTTGGTCCGTTTATCCATTGCATCGTGGGAATTTTTTGTTTTCTATGCTATGAATCCCTACAAGGACCACCTTCAGGCTACGTGGGTCCTACCTAGTGGTGGCGTCCTTGATTTCTAGAATACCATTATTAGTAAGATAATGTGGGGATATTTGGGTGCGGTTATGGTATTTCATCGATTACCGACGGCGTTGATTTTTTGTCGCCACTAAGGCACTAACAGAAATTCATCTACATGGTTTTTTCTACTAGTGGTACATGCCCACTTTGGTATATGAGCGTGAAGATGGAATTTGTAGAGGATGAGAGTACAACATTGTGCAACAAGATTCTTGACACTTTATACACCATTGGATAAGACGGTGACACCATCAACTTTGTAGGATCGTTGTGTTCCTCTTCTGTTTGTTTTTTGTCGAATCAAATTTTCGCGATTTGGTTTGATTTCTTAAAAAAAAACTACAAACCTAGAACATATATTTTGAGAGAAAACTATGTTTTATTTTCTATAATAAACAATGGTGATTACTATAATGGTTATGAAGCATTAGGTCTACAATGTGTAGGTTTGTGTTTTTTCGATCTAGTTAGGTTTGATGCTTGTAGGTTAGGGTTTTGTAGCAAACTTACTATGACATAAACATGCATATTTTTCAGTACACCATGCATTTTGTTTGAATACTCATATAACATATGGTGCATGTTTATAATTTAAAAACATAAAATTTAAATTAGTGAGCAGGGCTCAGAGAAGCTTACAATATGACATAAATATACAACTAAGGCATCAATGGCCGACTAAAGGATTTGTGTGTAGAAGAAACCTGAGCTGCTCTCCTTCTTTTTTATCCAAGCAAAATCTTGCATTTTCGTTGGGTTTCACAAAAAAAATATTTGCTACCCTAGAACCTGCATTTTGAGTGAGATGTATGGTTTTTTATGTTATGTTGAACAGGTTTACAATTTGTAGGTTAGGGTTAGGATTTTGTTCGATAAAGTTAGATTTAGTGTTTGTAGTTTAGGGTTTTCTGGCAAACTTTTGGCATGTTATAATCGAGAATCTTTTTCAGGTACAACACGTTTTTTTTCTGAATACTCATAAGATTATTGTGCAATACTCATAAGATTATTGTGCCTGAATGAGAAAAATATACAGTTTAATTTGCTATGTCTCAGTCAACTGAGATTTTCTTAAGTCTAAGTCAATTACAAAAAAGTGCTTGAGTTGCACTTTTCTGTTATAAAAGTGCAATTGCACTTTTCTACTAGAAATGTGCAACTGAACCGAGTTGCACTTTTTCTTTGAACTGCAGTTGCACTTTTCTGAGTTAACTGAGACTTAAGAAAATCTCAGTCAACTTAGACATGGGTGTCTCTAAGTCTCAGTTGACTGAGATTTTCTTAAGTCTCAGTCAACTCAGAAAAGTGCAACTACAGTTTAAAGAAAAGTGCAACTCGGTCCAGTTGCACATTTCTGATAGAAAAATGCAATTGCAGTTTTTTAACAGAAAAGTGCAACTCAAGTATACTTTTTTGTAAGTGACTTAGACTTAACAAAATCTCAGTTGACTGAGACATAGCAAAACCGTATATGCTAAGAAATATCCAATATGAGATGGACACTAACATCCCAGAGCCAACTAAAGGTTAAGTACAGCATGCATAATGGTTAACTCGGGGCAAGTCGATTCTGCAGAGACAACAGGGCGCCTGAAAACGAAGAGGACAACATGCATGCATGGCTCTTGAGTGCTGGACTTCTTGAGCTGGTTGTTACAGATAACAGATGCCCAACAATCGAGATATAGCTGTAAATTAACCAGGGCCTATCATGTAAATGTGAGATTATATGAGTTGGCAGGGCATGGAATATGCGTTATCAGCAGTGTAAATTATGCCGGTTAGCTGGAATGTAGATAAAACTAGTGTGATGAAACTTTACACACAATTTGTTTTGCAGCAGACGAAGCTAGCAAAGCCTCCTTTTTCACATACAGAAACCATAGTACTTACATAATAATTCAGACATAAAAAAAAGAAAGAGAAACAACCAGTTTAAGTAGGAAACATGCAACATTAATTCCTGGCTTGGAAATAGGCTAAAGGATCCCACAAACAACAGTTTTCTTACACCGCTGCTGAGCTGAGCTGCATCATCCAGTTATGCATAGGAATGGCAACACCGGACCACTTTCCAAACATACTACTACTACTATTACTACTACTACTACTACTACAGCAGTACTAGTGGTTCAGCAGGCGGGTAATAAGATGATTCAAAAGACACATTCGATAAACCTATAATCAGTAGTTCTACGCAACCATCTTGCTGATGCTCCTGGTCCTGCATCTATTTGGTTTTGGTATGGTTCGTTCCTTCTTGCTGATGCAGATCTGCAGATGGATCTCGTCCCCATGCAGAAAAAATGAAGGCACATTGACACATGGTGACATGGGGTTGGGGTCATCAAGCGGGGCTGCGCAGCTCTCTATCGGTATCGGCTTACTGAGCTTCTCGCACAGAGGGCCAGTCGCGGTGACGGTGGAGATGTAGTCCGGCCCCGCGTCAGCGTTGTTCCTGACACAGAGGACGTTCACAAGGAAGGGCTTGCCGTCCTTCACCAAGTCGCGGACCACCGACAAGATGAACACGCAGCCGTCCTCCGCCTCGGCGACCAATAGGTGATACACCGGTGTCTGGTCCTGCAAATGGAAGACGACCTGGGCTAACTGCTTGCCGTACTTGATCTTGGTCTCGGGGAAGGCGTGCTGGCTGGACTCCGTGAAATGGCCTCGGAGATCCGTCGGCGAGCCCTCGAAACCGCACTCCCGGCATTCGCAGGGCGGGAACGCGCATGCGGCCTCGTGCGCCGTGAGGTCGAAGTAGCGGATGGGGCTGGCGCACCCGTACTTGCTGTACCGGCACCCAGCATTGATGTACTTCAAAAGGCCGGTCAGGTCGTCGGCGGTTCCAAGGACGCTGCGCTGGCGGAAGGCACAAAGAGGGCACTGGCCGCCGCCCTCGCCGCCGCAGTTGCTGCGGCTGCACACGATGTGCTTATGCAGACCGGAGCACTGGATCGACGCGATACAATAAAAAAAAAACGTAAGAATCAATCAATCTAGCGGGGCGCATGCATAGAATGATATGGAGCTGGAATGCATAGTTTGGTTAGTTGCTTTTTTTTTGTAAGGTTTACCCGGTAACTGGTGGGCGTCAGATAGCCATGGCAGCTCTCGCACCGCAGCAACTTCTTCGGCACGTAGGAGTCGCGCAGCATCATCACCTCTTCATACGCCACCATCGCGCTGGACGCCGTAGGGGGCGGCGCGCTGGACACCGTAGGGGGTGGCGCCTCTATGGCAAGAGGCACCGCCTTCGACCTGCGGCCCCGCCGGCCGTCCGTCGACGCCGGCGTCGTGTACTTCCTCTTGCCGGCCATCCCCGGACACTAGTAGAAAACCTCTCATCCATCTAAGCCATTGGTACCGGTTCCCTTACGAACCGGTACCAATGGGGCCATTTGTACCGGTTTGAGGGCTCAGGTGGGCGAGGAGCTTTGGTACCGGTTTGGGAGGGGCTTTCGTACCGGTTCGTGTTAGGAACCGGTACGAAAGGTCTTCGGCCAAAATTCAGACGCGTGGTGGGGCCCGGGCTGGACCTTTGGTACCGGTTCGTAACACGAACCGGTACCAAAGGGTACCCAGCCATATCAAATCGCCTGGATCGCCCGAGCCCCTCGCTGTGGCTCTCATTTTTCTCTTCTTCCTCACACTCTAAATTTTTCTCCACCTCTCACACTCCAATAATCTTTATTTTTCTCCACCATTTTAACAAGATTAACGACCTCCATCTATCCAAGGGTTAGCAATATCATCCTTTCTTCCGGCGTTCCTTATTTAGCTCATTTCTTTGGTAGTTTAACTCGTACTATTTTTCTAGTGCTAGCAAGGTGTTTGATGAAATGCCTAAGTTAGGGATTTTACTTTTTTATAATCAATTTGAGCTGAAATTATGGTATATTTTGTAGGTTTTAATTAGTATCATCCCCGTCCTCACCGCCGTCGATCGCTAGCGTCGTCCCCTAGCCGGCACCGTACAACCTCGGTGAGCCTCTTCTTTTTTATAAAAAAAAACTTAGTTTTATGTGATGAACTTGAATATTAGTTAAGTTGGTCACTCATATATCCATGATGTTGTGTACTTAATGATTTTTGATATACATATAAAATGCAGATGAGTCGACAATGGATGTACGGTGACCGGTGCCATCCCGAGTTCATTGCCGGCATGCATTACTTTCTCAACGTGGCTGAGGCAAACGAGGCGGTCGAATGGTTTCATGTATTGTCCATGTAGTTCCTGTAAGAATATGAAGGATTACTCTACCTCGAAGACCCTTCACGTCCACCTGCTGGAGAATGGTTTCATGCCCAGCTATAATTGTTGGACCAAGCACGGAGAAAGAGGGGTTATATTGGAAGACAACGAAGAAGAAGAGGATAGTGACAACTATCCCAGCTTATTCACTGAAGACGGTGGTAGTAGAATGGGGGAAGACGAAGCTGAAGAAGAGCTCATTTTCGATGAGCCGATTTTTGATGACCCGGATGACGATTTGGGTCGGGCCATTCTTGATGCGAAGATGAACTGCGGAAATGAAAAGGAGAGGTTGAAGTTGGAGAAAATGTTAGAGGATCACAACAAACTGTTGTACCCAAATTGCGAAAATGGTCGAGAAAAAGCTGGGTACCACGCTGGAATTGCTGCAGATGGAAGGCGAGAGAATGGTACTTCGACAAGGGATTTGAAAAGTTGCTGAAAATAATAAAGAAGATGCTTCCGGGGAGAACGTGTTGCCCTCTAGCACGTACGAAGCAAAGAAGGTTGTCTGCCCTCTAGGATTAGAGGTGCGGAAGATACATGCATGCATCAATGACCGCATCCTCTACCGCGGGAGTACGAGAATTTGAATGCATGCCCGGTATGTAGTGCATTGAGGTATAAGATCGAGGCGAGATGACCCCGGCGATGTTGAGGGTGAGTCCACCCCCGGGAAGAGGGTTCCTGCGAAGGTGATGTGGTATGCTCCTATAATACCACGGTTGAAACGTTTGTTCCGGAAAAAAGAGCATGCCAAGTTGTTGCGATGGCACAAAGAGGACCGTAAGAAAGATGTGATGCTGAGACACCCCGCCGACGGGTCGCGGTGGAGAAAAATTGACGGAGAGTTCAAGTCATTTTCGGATGACGCAAGGAACTTAAGATTTGGTCTAAGTACGGATGGCTTTAATCCTTTCGGGAGCGAGCTCCAGTCATAGCACCCGGCCGGTGACTCTATGTATCTATAACCTTCCTCCTTGGTTGTGCATGAAGCGGAAGTTCATTATGATGCCGGTGCTCATCCGGGGCCCGAAGCAACCCGGCAACGACATTGATGTGTACCGAGGCCATTGGTTGAAGAACTTTTAGAGTTGTGGCGTGACGAAGGTGTACTGTGTGGGATGAGCACGAACAAAAGGAATTTAACCTACGAGCGTTGTTATTTGTAACCATCAATGATTGGCCTGCTCTTGGTAACATTTCAGGGCAGTCAAACAAGGGATACAATGCATGCACACACTTGTTTAGGTGAGACTGATAGTATTTATTTGGGAAACAAGAATGTGTACACGGGGCATCGTCGATTTCTTCCAAAACAACATCACGTAAGAAAGAGAGGAAAGCATTTCGGAGGTGAGGCGGATAACCGAACCAAGCCTACCCGCCCTAATGGGGAAGTTATATATGATATGGTCAAGGATTTAGAAGTGATCTTTGGAAAGGGTCCCGGCGGACAATCTGTTCCGCATGATGTTGACGGACACGTACCCATGTGGAAGAAGAAGTCGATATTTTGGGAGCTACCCTACTGGAAATTCTTAGAGGTTCACTCTGCAATCGACGTGATGCACGTGACGAAAAATCTTTGCGTGAACCTGCTAAACTTCTTGGGCGTGTATGGGAAGACAAAAGATACACCGGATGCACGGCGGGACCAGCAAAGTATCCACGAAGGAAACAACACTGAATCCGGAGAAGTATCAAGGTCCTGCCAGCTATGCTCTTACCAAAGAGGAGAAGGAGATCTTTTTTGAAGTCCCGAGTAGCATCAAGGTCCCGTCCGGCTTCTCGTCGAATATAAAGGGAATAATAAACATGTCGGAGAAAAAGTTTCAAAACCTAAAGTCTCATGACCGCCACGTGATTATGACACAATTACTTCCGGTTGCATTGAGGGGCTTCGCCGGAAAATGTTCGAGTACCCATTGTGAAGCTATGTGCGTTCCTCAATGCAATTTCTCAGAAGGTGATCAATCCACTTACTCTACAAAATTTACGGAAGGATGTGGTCCAATGTCTAGTCAGCTTCGAGTTGGTGTTCCCACCATCCTTCTTCAATATTATGACACATCTCCTAGTTCACCTGGTCGAAGAGATTGGCGTTCTCGGTCCTGTATTTCTACACAACATGTTCCCCTTTGAGAGATTCATGGGAGTCTTAAAGAAGTACGTTCATAACCGTGCTAGGCCATAAGGAAGCATCTCCAAGGGCTATGGAACAGAGGAGGTCATTGAGTTTTGTGTTGACTTTATTCACGACCTTAAGCCGATCGGTGTTCTCGAATCGCGCTATGAGGGGAGACTTGCGTGGAAAAGGCACGCTAGGAAAGAAATCAGCAACGTGTATGGACGGACATTCTTTCACTCAAGCACACTACACAGTTCTACTTAATTCCATCTTGGTGGCTCCGTACAAAGAGGAACACAAGGAGATCTTACGCTTTAAATACCCGGAGCAACGTGAAGATTGGATTGATGGAGAACACATGAAGACTTTCGGCGGTTGGTTGCAAACACGTCTCATGAATGTCACCGATGACGAGCAGCTGTACTTGTTGGCCAAGCAACCATCTTCTACTATATCGACTTTTCAAGGGTACGAGATTAATGGGAACACATTTTACACTTTCGCCCAAGACAAAAAGAGCACCAACCAAAACAGTGGTGTCCGCTTTGATGCGAGAAGATGGCAATGGGAACAAGGTCACATATTATGGGTACATAGAGGAGATATGGGAACTTGACTATGGACCTAATTTCAAGGTCCCTTTGTTCCGGTGTAAATGGTTCAACTTTGAAAGACGGGGTACGGGTAGACCCGCGATACGGAATGACTACGGTGGATTTCAAGAATCTTGGGTACGACACCGAACCATTCGTCCTAGCCGATGAAGTGGCTCAGGTTTTTATGTGAAGGATATGTCTAGCAAACCGAAAAAAAGAAAAGAAAGGCAAGAGGACACATCATACGATGAGCCAAAGCGGCACATAGTTCTTTCGGAAAAAGAAACATCGTGGGAGTAGAGGACAAGACAGACATGTCGAGAAGATTATAATAAGTTTGACGATATTCCACCCTTCAAGGTAAAAATTGACCCAAGCATCATCTTAAACAATGAAGATTGTCCATGGTTGCGTCGCGATGAAGAAGAAAGGGAAACGAGCGAAGAAAACTCGGAAGACTAGCTAGCTACATATAGGGATCATAACTTGTGTATCTCAATATGGAAATCACTTTTGTGTAATGATGTTACTTGTATGTAAGATATTAACAATGGAGATGGTTGGCTTGTTTTACTAGTTAAGTCACGGGCTTGCGGGGAAATTTTTCCGAGGCGGAACTTCCGAATATGCCATATATAGGGCATGTGCACCAAGGGCATATTCGAGAAGTTCCGCCACGGGAGATTTCCCAACCCTTTCCGCAACATTGTTAGAGGAGATGGAGTCTTCCACGGGCTTGCAGGAAAAAAATTCCGAGGTGGAACTTCCGAAGATGCCATATGGCGTGTGCACCAAGGGCATCTTCGACAAGTTCCGCCACGGGAGATTTCCCAACCCTTTCCCCAACATTTGTTAGAGGAGATGGAGTCTTCCACGGGCTTGCGGGGAAATTTTTCCGAGGCGGAACTTCCGAAGATGCCATAGGGCGTGTGCACCAAGGGCATCTTCGACAAGTTCCGCCACGGAGATTTCCCAACCCTTTCCTCCATCCATGGTGATGAAACTCTCCATCCATGTTGGCTTGTTGAGCTGCTTCCCATGGTGTATCGATGCTCCTTTTATAGGCGAGCGTCCTTATCCTGCCGACAGCTTTAGTACCGGTTGTAGACACGAACCGGTACTAAAGGTTACCCACGCGTCCTTATCCTGCCGACGAGCTTTAGTACTGGTTGCACCCACCAACCGGTACTAAAGGTTACCCACGCGTCCTTATCCCACCGACAGGGCGTCGTGCGCTACATACTTTATCTCATCGAGCAGGGCGTCCTTATCCTGCCGACAGCTTTAGTACCGGTTGCACCCACCAACCGGTACTAAAGGTTACCCACGCGTCCTTATCCCACCGACGGGCGTCGTGCGCTACATACTTTATCTCATCGAGCGGGGCGTCCTTATCTCGCCGACAGCTTTAGTACCGGTTGCACCCACCAACCGGTACTAAAGGTTACCCACGCGTCCTTATCCCACCGACGGGGCGTCGTGCGCTACATACTTTATCTCATCGAGCGGGCGTCCTTATCCTGCCGACGGCTTTAGCACCGGTTGCACCCACCAACCGGTACTAAAGGTTACCCACGCGTCCTTATCCCACCGACGGGCGTCGTGCGCTACATACTTTATCTCATCGAGCAGGGCGTCCTTATCCTGCCGACAGCTTTAGTACCGGTTGCACCCACCAACCGGTACTAAAGGTTTGCCTCTCGTCTTCCCGCCTATTTTCTTCCCACGCTTTTCACCGGTTCCCGCCTTTGTCTTCCCGCCATTTTTCCACTATATATATGTAGGCTTGGCCACCATTTACATATCACATCTAGACTCATATCCGCAAACCTCATCATTCTCTCTCATGGCTTCCATCGCATCTCTAACCCCCGGGAGGCGGAGGCGCTTTGCGCCTCGAACTACCCCTGCCCGCCGGGCTACCGCGTCCCGACCGGCTGGTTGCTAAGCGTCGGAGGCGTACCGGTCCCTCCGGTCCCTCTAGGTGTGGCGCGCGAGATGGCCATCACGAACCACTACTACTTCGAGCTCACGCCGGAGCAGGCGGAGGAATCCCCGGTGGCATCCCGACTACGGCCCGACTTGGGAAAGCTTCTTCATCAATCGGCGTGAGAGGGCGCTTTCCGAGCATGAGGAGGGCGGTCCGCCTCCTTCGAACTTCAACGAGGCCGGCCGTCGGCCGTGGTGGCGCGGCCGGACTCTCCCGGGCGTCATGGCCTACCGTGGCCCCCGCCCGCGCTACCCTCAGTCCCAGCCCACGCGTGCTCACCCGCCGACCGGAGAGTACCGCGACCCCGATGCCAGCGACGATGATGACGGCGACTACGACGACTACAGTGGCGACTACTACAGGGCTAGGCACGAGTACTCCAACAGTAGAATTTGGCCATGTATCTTTAATTTTCAGTTAAGCTATGTATTTTAATTCGAGTTCAATCGTAATAAAATTTTATTCCCGCCCTTTCTTTCCCGCCTTTTTCCGTCGTACGTGGCGGGAAAGTTTCCCGCGCGGACGGCGTCGTGGCAAGAGTAAAGAATAGAAATAGATAATATATAGAAAAGAATTAGAAAATATATAGAAAAGAAATATAAAAAAGGATATAGAAAACAAATAGAAAAGAAAACAAACGGAAATAGAAAAATAAATAGAAAAGAAATAGAGAAGAAAAGAAACAGAAAATAAAAAGAAAAGAAAAGAAACACAAAAGAAAAGAAAAAAACATAAAAGAAAAGAAAGAAGAAACGAGAAAACAAAATAAATAGAAAAGAAATATAAAAGAAAAGAAACACAAAAGAAAGGGGAACGAAAATGAAAAGAAAAGAAATAGAAAATGAAAAGAAATAGAAAATGAAAAGAAAAGAAATAGAAAATGAAAAGAAATAGAAAATGAGAAGAAAAGAAAAGAAACACAAAATAAAAGGAAAAAGAAACGAGAAAGAAAGAAGAAAACGAGTAAAAGAAAAAAGAAACAGACAAAAGAAAAGAAAACAAGTAAAAGAAAAAAGAAAACAAAAAAAAACCCTTTAGTACCGGTTGGTACCACCAACCGTACGAAGGTCTTTCGTACCGGTTGGTGGTACCAACCGGTACTAAAGGCCCATCCCCCTGTTTTACACTTAGCCGCGCGCGACGAAGTCCCCAAATCCCTTCTCCCGCCGCGCGACGCACAAAGCAGAGAGCCGCCGACGCACCCACGCCGCCGACGCCGCCGACGCAACCACGCCGCCGCCGACGCAGCCGCCGCCGCCGACGCAGCCGCCACCGCCGACGCAGCCGCCGCCGCCCGCCGGTAACCTCCCCGGCCCTCTCCTCCTTCTTTCCCTCCCTTTCTCCTCACGCCGTCGCCTCCGCACGGGGGCGGAGCTCGTCGTCGCGGCCACCTCGCCTCCGCACGCCGCGGCCACCTCGCCTCCGCACGCCGCGGCCACCTCGCCTCCGCACGCCTCGGCCACCTCGACGGCGCCTGCAGCCTAGCTCGCCTCCGCACGCCGCTCCCCACCTCCCACGCCAGGGCCGGCCATGTGTTCGACAAAATGCCGCCGCGGTAGAACGTCGGCCCCAACCACGAGCTGCGGGGCCCCTCGCTCCGCTCCATGTCCGCCGGCGGCGGCCACGTCTGCGGCCTCTCCGAGCGACCACGAGCCCAACTGCTGGGAGTGGCCCAGCCTCTCCCTGCCCAAGGGCCTCGACTTCTCCATCATCGCCCTCGGCCAGAACTTCCTCTGCGGCGTCGACAAGACCAACGGCACCGCCATGCACTGCTACGGCGGCGGCATGCAGTCTCCGCCCACCTTCGCGTACGGGGACGCCGCCTACAAGGCCGTCGCCGCCGGCCGCCGACACGCGTGCGCGGTGGACGCCATGGGCGGGCTCGTGTGCTTGGGGCGACGGCAACCCGGACGTCCTCCGGGAGGAGCTGCCGGCCGACATGACGGCCATGGCGCTCGGCCACAACACCACGTGCATCCTCGCCGGGAACGGCACCGTCAGGTGCTGGGGCGTCAAGGTGCCCAAGGAGTACACTCGCACCAGCTTCGCGTCCATCGAGGCCGACGGCGACACCGTGTGCTGGGCCAAGGACGGCCGCTTCGACGGGAATCATCTCGTCTTCAACAGCACCCTGCCCGGGGCATGCACCAACAAGACCAGCTGCCAATGCGACGTCGTCTCCGGCTCAGGGGCGCTCTGCGGCACCGGCGGCGGGGTTAGCGACGTAGAGCTCGCCGTGTGCCAGCCTTGCACTATACCACTGAACGCGTCGAGGATCGTCGTCGCCAATGGGAGGACGCCGACGCCAGGCAACAACGGGAAAAACAAGAATGCGCTGGTGGTGGGGCTCAGCGCGGCCGGCGCCGGCGTCGCGGTTCTCGCGGCGGTGGGGCTGACGTTCCACCTCGTGGGGTTATACATGTTGTTCTCGTTCTTAGTTTGCTACATTTTTAGCAAACGATTAGCAATATGATGCCATTGCATTATCACTAGGTGTTCCGGCACTCTATGGTTTCGCTATTAATCGGTTTACATAGAGAGAAGAGCGAGAGGAGGAGCGCCGAGTGTTAGGGTTAGGGTCCGTAGCGGTGCCGAGTCTGTGGCGGTGCCGCCGCGACATAGAGAGAAGAGCGAGAGGACGAGCGCCGAGTGTTAGGGTTAGGGTCCGTAGCGGTGCCGAGTCCGTGGCGGTGCCGCCGCGACATAGAGAGAAGAGCGAGAGGAGGAGGGGGAACACCGTGTCCGTGGCCGTGGCGGTCCGTTAGGGTTTTTTTGCTTTCTTCATTTCAATTGTTATCCATCTAGCAATCTGTTATATGATCATTACATGATGAATGAAATACAATTGCTTTCTTAATTTTGCGGTGACATTGAGGTATGGAGGACGGCACCTTCGTCCGAGATGAGGAGGGGGAAGAAGCGGTGCAGCGATTGATCTATGAGAGTGCCCGTGGTCCGGAACCCGACGATGGAGATGACAACGAGTACCCCGACTTTACGAATGATTTTGGCGAGGGACTTGAGTCTGAACAAGTTAGAAAAGACAATGAAGTGTCCATCACAAACTCCGGCGAGGTGTATATCTATGTATCAATTAGTCCGTGTTCATCCCTAGATGCATTCATTTATTTGTATTGCACTTATTAACGAATAATTTTTTCTTTTAGCCTTCCGGATCATCGAGCAAGTCCGTTAGAACAAAACGAGGCCCGACGCGGGTGCTAAAGTGCGAGGGCAGGTTAGCCCTCACGGCATTCAAGGCTAATGGTGAACCGGTGGAGCCCAAGGAGTTTTGCCGCAAATTTACAAGTCAATCCGGAGTTATTGTTAGGGACCATGTACCGATCAGCATTCAAGAGTGGCATAAGCCGAAGAACCCGGAGAGTGGTGCTAGTTATGTCAACGACGCGATGAAAAAATTTCTTTGGGACACGCTCATGACAAAGTTCAGCCTACCGGAAGACATGACGGAAGGCCGGAAGAATAAAGTCAAGGAATGGACATGGAAGAAGATGGCCATACAATTCCGGACCTTCAAGAAAAATTTATGGGACAAATATAAGAATGAAGATCCAGTATTCGATGATAATCTAGTGAAGATAAAAGATCACCGGGCCGCATTTAAGGAGTATAAGCAATCGTCTACTTTTGTGTCCCGATCGAAGAAAAATACCGAAAATGCTGCAAAGAAGAAACTTCCGCATCATTTGGGGTCGGTGGCTACAAGAGTGCCATTCCGAAGTGGACGGCGTTTGAGAATAAACTGATGGATCATGGAATCACTCCACGAGACATGGGACGGCCCGAACGGTCCAAGTTATGGTTGTTCGCTCATGGGGCAGGGTTGGACCCAAAGACAGGGTTGATCATTGCGAAGGGAAAATGGAAGGAAAAAATTGAGGCAATTGTACCGAAGCTTGTAGATGCAATTGACAAGGTCGAAAGGGAGAGTACATTCCCGATCGAGAGAATGACGAGCTGACACTCGCTACGGGGAACCACTGAACATGTTGGACGGGTACGAGCTCGCCCGGGTCTCACCATGAAGGAAGCGTGGCCGGACGGCGCCGACACTTATAGAAGCCGTTCGCGAAAGAAGAAGAAGGACGCCGACATTGTAACGGAGTTGTTATCTAGGGTGGAGGCTCTTGAGAGAAATCAGAGGGCACTCGATCAGCCGCTGTTTCTACGGGATCCACAAGCCGATGCTGCCCCATCTCAGCGAAGAAGCGGTGTCGGTTCCTCGCATCTTGACGGATGTGGAGGAAGCTACCCCGTGGATTATGTCACGGAGAAGACAGATTGCGAGCTACATATGTTAATCGGGACCGCGTACGTTAAGGTGGCGGTCGGCTATGTGTACCCAAGTGAAGATGGAGCAATGCACCATCATATGCCCATTCCACCTGGTTGTGTTCGTGTCGGGGTGGATGAAGTTGTTTCGGGTTTTGAAAAAGTGGAGCTTGATATTCCTAGAGGTGAAGATGAGAGGACACCGGCCGATGTCAAGCACGGTTTCGCCCTATGGCCGAAGAAGTACGTCGTCCTTTTGCAAAGGCCACCGACTCCTACACATGAGCAGCAAATGCCATCGACTCCTCCTGGTGGCAGTCCCGGTGAGCAGCCAAGTCCACACCTACCCGAGAGGACCCCGAGCGTGAGTCCACCATCTCGAGATCCTCCGCGTAAGACAGGCGTCCGTTAAGCGGAACGGTACGCCGCCTAGGAAGAAAGCTAGAAAGGAGAAAAAACTGCCGCCTGCGAGAAGTTACCTTGGGAAAAAACTCCGGAGGAAAACGCGGAGGCCGTTCGGGCCGAGGTGAAGAAATTTTTGCACCGAAAGTGCCGGAGATACCTTTCGAGAAGACACTAGATCGGGAGAAAGTTGTGCGTACCGTTGACAATCTATATGACCCCGTACCATCGCCGCCATCCGACTATGTGCGTTCTATTGAAAGGTCGTATGACAAGATGATCGAGGCGACAAAACCCGTTCAATCGGGTATCGGGGAGATAAAAGGGATACACCAAGTCTACCAGCTCGGACAACAACCCGTTCAATCGGTCGACCCTCTCAAGGTGTTTGACGGGAAGACCGTTCAAAGTTCTCGACAAGACGGAACTGATTACGCCTTAGCTGAACGAGCATATCAGTTTGTTCAAGGGAAAGATTTGATCGAGAATGTCAGGAAGGTACCAACAAGTATGCGTAACTTGCATTCGTGGTACCTTAAGGCCTCAAAGGAAGGGATCGAGACTATCATGGTGCGAGTTAGGGAAGAGCACTACTTCCGGGAGTGCTTGTGTGAACGTTGACTTCGCCGAACTCTTTCGGTTATACAATCTCCGGGCCCTCGACAAATCAATCATCGGTTGCTATTGTCCGTAAGTGATTTATTTATTTAATTTGAGAAGTCGTTCATTGTCCGCAGATTATAATCTTTTGTGCGCTATATTATGCAGATCGAAGATGCTCGAATGCAAAAGGGACGATATCACAGACATTGGGTTCATTGACCCGAACACAATGCATGTCAAAACCATAAACAATCCCCTCTATAACAAGGATACACCGCAGACTTTGCTAAGGTTTTTGAAGCGACAACGTGACAAAAAGCTAATACTTTGGCCTTACAACTTCGAGTGAGTCTTACTTGTCTTATAACACATTATATTTTGCTCACCGTATGTCAAAATTTTAACTAATGACTACATATTGAAACGTGCGTAGGTTTCACTTTATTCTTCTCGTCATCAATTTGGAAATTGGAGAAGTTGAAGTCTTGGACTCACTAAGCAAAGAAAAGGATCTATACGTGTCTTGTTTTTTAATGCTCGGAAGGTAATTTTAATTCTTATCGGTTTGTTTCGTTAATTTCCTGCTTTGAACTAATTGATGACTCTTTTATGCATTTTCTTTTGTCGAGCAGCGTATGGCAAACTTTCATCAAGGAAGATACGTCCCGTGAATGGCCACCGAAGCTGCGATGGCGTGCGAAAGTAAGTAGTACTACCTAGGTCCACACACCTTTCAATTAGCATACTTGACTATTGTTTGATTGAATTATATTCTTGTAAAGAAATGCCCGCAACAACCTCCGGGGACCGATCTCTGTGGATTCTTCGTTTGCGAGTACATCCGCAGAATTGTCAACGAGAGAACGAATAATGAAAGAAATAAAGAGGTACAAAAACAATCTTCACAAATTTGTTTTGTTATCATAAGTTGTGCTGAGTTTCGGTAATAGTTGTTTCATGTATTCATTCGTATCTTATTCTTTTATAGTTGGCAAGAAAGCGGAACAAGCTCTCAATCGATGACCGCTTCATAGCAATAGGCGAGGAATTGGCGGGATTTTTCCTTCGGGACGTCATACCACAACTCGCGAGAGCACCACTATGAATGAAGATGTACATGTTACATATATAGTTGACTCGAAGAGTACCACTATGCTACATGTAATAGACATATATAGAGTACGCCTCGGAGAGCACCACTATGCATGAAGATCGATCTTCATGCATAGTGCTACTTAATTTGCGATCTTATGCAATAACATGTGTGTTATATTATATGCACCAACTTGCTATGCATCATCTTGATCTTCATGTACTACCTAAACCCAAACGCGTTTACGGTGCATCGACGCGATATGAAACAAACCGATATCCCTAAACCTCTCCAAAACCCTAAAAAGCCAATTCTCGCCGCGGCGAGATTTTGGCAAATTCCCTGCCGCGGGGGAACCTTTGGTACCGGTTCGTATTACCAACCGGTACCAAAGATCCTTAGCCCTGAGCTCTCCTGGTGGCCCACGTGGAGGCCCGTTTTATACCGGTTCGTAAGCAACCGGTACGAAAGGGGGGGGGGGCTTTAGTGCCGAATAATTTGTACCGGTTGCAAAACCGGTACGAATGCCCCTCTGGAACCGGTACGCATGAGAGATTTTCTACTAGTGGGAGAAAGCTAGGTAGGAGGATGTGTAAGCGGGAATAGATGGGAGAGAGAGAGAGGGAGCTTTTCACAAACGAGTAGGGCCCAGTTCTTTTGGAGCTTTTGAACAGCTTAGAGGTCTAAATAAGCTTAAGCTGAAAAGAACTCGATTTTAAACCGTTTCTTCGGACAGCCGCTTCTCACAATTCCTTCACGATTTGCGGAAGCTACCAGACCCCAGCTTTCCACAGCTTCCCAAGCTCCCACCGAATCGGTATTTAGTGATGCCCCTATTACTCGCAGTATTTACGTACAAATGCCACCGCGTTGCCTAGACACGACCAAAACGTTTTTTCTCTGGACAAACAACCCGCACGGCCCGCTCGCAGACTCGTTCTTTCCTCCGCTCACGATAGGGTTCCTCCCTTCCTCGTACCGCCGCCACCTCTGGCCACGCCAGCCGCCGCCTGCCCGCCTCCCCGCGCTGCTGCCTCCCCATCTCCTGGACCGCCGCCAAAATCTTCTCCGTGGCGGCCCCGTTCCGTTCCATGGAGGGAGATAGGTCGCGGTCTCCCCATCTCGTCGGCCTGGGTCGAGCCGACCTCGAGCTCGCCGACCGCTGCGGCCATCCACCAGCGTTCCTCCTCCGGCCGGCCGGCCTGCTTCTCCCGTCACGGACCACCTCAACCGTCGCCTGCTCAAGGGCTAGCCTCGCCTGCTGCCTGTACTACACGGACGGCAAAGGAACTTCTTTCTTTTTGCCTCTGTTTCTCTCAGATTTGTTGATTAGCAGTAGCTATGTCCTGGTACGGTCATGTTCAGTAGTACTAGATGCATGGAATTCTGATAGAAATTAACAAAAGACTAGAGATTTGTAGTAGGTACCGGTAGTATCAACATGTAATCTCGTGTGTTCATATATGCCCAGTATGTAAAGGCGTGTGTAGATATATGAATCCCATTGTTTTTTGTTTATGAGCAGCACCTTACATTGTGAGAATATTTACTAGTTTATCACAACACAAATTCATCCTCTAGGGCATTATAGACTTTTTATCAGACAACTGAGACAATAAGCTAGGATAGTAGAAGCCAAAAAGAACTGGAGTGCAGTTTTTCAGGGGCTTATTCTCACAACCATTTCTCTGGGCAGCTCAGGCCAAGGCAGCTTATGCACAAGCCGAAGCTCAAAAGAACTGGGCCTAGGTCGACTGTCCCGCGTGCTCAAAGGCCACTATATAGAAGCCGGCTTGGGCTACGGTTTACAGCTCTCGCCCACCACCCTTTCTCTCTCCCCCGCTCTCTCTCGTGGAAAACTGAGATACTCCATTAACTCTGGATGGACACCTGCAAGGGAGTGGCCCGA
Organism: Lolium rigidum; assembly: GCF_022539505.1. Lineage (NCBI taxonomy): Eukaryota > Viridiplantae > Streptophyta > Magnoliopsida > Poales > Poaceae > Lolium > Lolium rigidum. The sequence goes on along the minus strand of NC_061513.1, from coordinate 31,336,039 downwards.
TTTTCCTGGGACTAACCTCTAACCGAAAATTCAAAGTATAGCTCGACCTACACATACCTTGTGTTTTGCCAAATCAAAAGACATATTTTTAAAGTTTCTGAAAATTTCAACACAAAATTCTGCACTTTAACAATGAATTATTCTACTAGTGTGCCAAAAATCAGTGTGAAATACCATGTATTTTGATATGTGCAAAATTAACAAAAAAATGTAGATCTAAAATAGTGAGCGTTGCCGTTTTATAAATCTCCAAAATTTATCAGACTTTTTTGTAGCCTAGAATACTATGTATTTCGAATTGAGATTTTGCAATATTTAGAATTGTTTTCTAGAATTTTTGCAATTTAAGAGGATCATTTTTTGTTTCGAAAAAAAGGTGACCAATGTGTAGCTCGAGCTAAAAAAGTTCATAGTTTCAAAAAAAATGCGACAGCTATTTTGCATGCAAAAATCTGCACACAATCTTTCGGCTTAAATGGCTTAATATGAAGCTCAAGATGTGATGCAAGACACTTGGACTTAATTAATTCGGCTTGAATTTGGGTAATGAATATTACTAATATGGACGAGTCTCTCCCTTTTTTATGTACTAACTAATGAATATTTGTGAGAAAAAGAAACTGCTTCGGAACAACATGCATGCATGTGTTGCCTGATTGTCTATTTTAGTAATGGATATTTCTGAGAATAAGGAAAACGAAACTCAAATGTAAGAAAGTCTGATTTTCTATTTAACTTACTCTATTATAAGGTGCGTGGCTCATACGACCACACACTTAAGTCGTATTTATCCTTGTTCGTATAGTTTTTGACGGATCTTGGTCTACCTAGCAACAAGTGAAGCTTGCCGGACTCTTATAAACATCAAGCAATCAAATCCCCGGCCACGCGCGGACGAGAAATCTTTGGGCCGAACCTGGCTGGCTAAGTACAGTACTGTTGCTTCCTTGCTAGCTCGCTCCCTTGCTAACTCCTCGTGATATTGTTTCTCTTTTCCCGTGGGCGGTGCAGGAATTTATTTAATAAGATTAGTCTCTTCACTATCACATGTTACATCATGTAGAGCTGTAGAATTCAGACTAGTCATAGTGGGAGTAACTTAGACTAGTCTCGTCGATCACTGTCACATGTTACATCATCATGAGTTTCTAGAATCTAGGAGCCTAGATTTTAGAGGTCATGATGATGTAACATGGTGTAGTGGACTAGTCAACATAAATTCTGACCACCCAGATATAGGCTGATGGCACCGCCCTTTGCTTCACGCGCAGATCTTGCACGTCTTCTTACTTTGTCCTATCCAAAGAAAAAAAACGTCGGTGAAATTCGATCCTTGATGCACGGTAAGGGGTAAATAGTGCTGAGACCAGCGTTTTTTTTCTTTCCTTCCGGAAAGTAAGCTAGCACCGACCGCTGCTGGCCTGCAGTGGTACGTATTTGCCATTCGCAGCTGGAATCAGCTCTGTTTGCAGGTGGCGATCGAAGAAAGCGGGCACGCGCAAAAGTTTAAGCCTTTGTTTTACTTACGTACATCACAGGTTTTGTATCTTGAATACAATGACGAAGAAACCAGCCTAGTTATTTGTGACCTACCGGCTACCGCTGTACCAAACGACTCTTGCATCGGGGCGTCTCCAAGCCGAGCTCTTCCGGAAGCAGCGTGCGTGGCCTGGGCGTCACCTTCCAAGGGCCGGCCGGCCGTCCGCTCTCTCCGGGACACCGGCCGGACTCACTGCATGATCATGGTGGCCTCTCTGTACAGCGTCGAGCGACCTTGAGCTTTCTCGATCGCCGTCACGCGCCTCCTAGCAAGTTCATCCTGTTACTACAGTACACTTTTTTCCCTCCTGGATCATGAAGGCTCACGTGGCCACACGGCGAATGGAAGAAGGGGGGGAGCTGGAGTATGGATTTGTTGCATGTTGGTCGGGTCGGTCTGGGAACTAGGGCCTCTGCCATTTATGCCCTGCTCCGCTCCCTTCTCCCGGTCGCTGCCTGCGACAGCGATTTTGCATGCAAAAGTCTGCACACGTCCAATCGTTTCTGCATCCTGTGCGATAGTTATTATTATATGTGCGTTATTAGCCAACAAAGAATCGAAGCAAATGCAGACATATAGTGCTAGCTGATGTTTTGGATCATAGGTAAATATGAATATATCATTGAAAAATATAGTCTAAAAGAAAATTTGAAAGTGTCAAAAAATATAAAATAAAATATGGCATGAACATCCCTACTTTCTATGTAAGTAAATAAGGTTTCGTGGGAAAATAACTCGTAGCAGAAGGATTTAGCATTAATGTTTTTTTGAAGAGGTAACTAACTATATATGACACAAGTATAACTAGTAATTCAGGATGAAGGGACGATAGTGGGGCATGAACAACTCAAAACTTACATCACTAATTATTATAAGGGCCTTTTTGGGATCCGGATGAAGGAAATATTACATTGGAAGAATCCATGATTCAGGATATCCCCCAAGTATCCTCAGATGAAAATGCTTTTCTGACAGCCCCTTATTCTGAGGAGGAGGTCAAGAAGGCGGTTTTCCAAATGGAGCATAATAAAGCACCAGGTCCTGATGGTTTTCCAGCTGAGTTTTATCAAAACTTCTGGGAGGTCATTAAGACGGACCTTTTAGCTTTATTTTCTGCATTGCACGAAGATCAACTAGAATTGTTTCGTCTTAATTTCGGTGAGATAATCTTATTACCTAAGGTTTTGGAGGCAGAGAGGATTCAACAATATAGACCTATCTGTCTCCTAAATGTTAGTTTTAAGATATTCACAAAAACCGCAACTTTAAGACTTAACTCGGTTGCTGATCATGTGGTGCGCCCGTCTCAGACGGCTTTTATGCAAGGTAGGAACATCCTCGATGGGGTGGTCACTTTGCATGAAACGGTGCACGAGCTTCATAGGAAAAAGTTGAATGGTGTTATTTTAAAAATTGATTTCGAAAAAGCATATGATAAAGTAAAATGGTCCTTTCTACAACAAACTCTTCGGATGAAAGGTTTTTCACAAGAGTGGCGTTCTTTAATTCACAATTTCATTTTTGGAGGAAGTGTTGCCGTTAAAGTCAATGATGATGTGGGCAATTACTTTCAGACAAAAAAGGGATTGTGGCAAGGCGATCCATTGTCACCGATGTTGTTTAACATAGTGGCGGATATGCTAGCAATTATTATTGAACGCGCTAAAGCAGACGGTCTTATTGAAGGAGTAGTTCCACATCTTGTTGATGGTGGCCTCTCCATACTTCAATATGCCGATGATACAATTTTATTTATGGAACATGACCTTGAGAAAGCGACGAACCTTAAGTTGATACTATCGGCTTTTGAGAAGCTTTCCGGTCTTAAAATCAATTTCCATAAAAGTGAATTGTTCTGCTTTGGTGATGCTCAGAACGACGCTTCCTCATATGCCGAACTTTTCGGATGTGGGATTGGTCAGTTTCCAATTAGCTACTTGGGTATTCCGATTCATTATCGGAGACTTACTTTAGCTGAGTGGAAACAAGTTGAAGAAAGACTTCAGAAACGCCTAATGAGTTGGAAAGGAAAACTGCTGTCTCTTGGTGGAAGGCTGGTTCTCATTAATTCAGTGCTAAGCAATATGGTACTGTATATGATTTCCTTCTTCCAATTGCCTAAAGGAGTCTTGCATCGATTAGATTATTTTCGATCTAGATTCTTTTGGCAAGGAGATGGTGAAAAAAAGAAATATCGTCTGGCTAAATGGAATGTACTTTGTCGACCAAAAGACCAAGGGGGCTCGGCATACATGATCTTGAGATCAAAAATCGAGCCCTACTTGGAAAATGGTTATTTAAACTTCTTTCGAAGAAGGTATATGGCAAACGATTCTAAAGAGAAAGTATGTAGGCTCAAAGACTTTGTCCCAGGTGGTTTGGAGACCTGGAGACTCACACTTTTGGGCTGGTCTTATGGCGACAAAGAAATTCTTTTTCCCATACACATCTTTCTCGATCAAGGATGGATGTCAGATACGGTTTTGGGAGGATAAATGGTTAGGTAATACCACCCTTCGGGAACAGTATCCTGCTTTATACAGTATTGTCCGCCACAAATCTGATACCATTGCAACGGTGATGCAAGATTCTCCGATTAATATGGCATTCAGAAGGGATCTTCTAGGCCCTAGGCTAGAATCTTGGAATGCCTTGTTGCAACGACTCGAAAGGGTTCAGTTGACGCAGGGATCCGATGTGGTTAGATGGAATCTAACTGAGAGTGGAAAATTCTCAGTAGATTCAATGTATAAAGCGTTAATCCAATCAGATACGCCAGTATCTGCCAATAAAAAAATTTGGTCTATGAAGATACCACTAAAAACAAAGATATTTGCGTGGTATCTTCGTAGGGGTATAATTCTTACTAAGGATAATCTTGTAAAGCGTAATTGGCAAGGTAGTAAAAAGTGTGTCTTTTGTCATCATGATGAGACAATTAACCATCTTTTTTTCAACTGTCAATTTGCGAGATCTATATGGTCAATAACCCAAATAGGTTCGACCTTGTATCCTCCTCAGAGTGTCGCCAATTTTTTTGGTGCCTGGCTCAATGGGGTAGATAGTAGGTTTAAAACTTTTATTAGGGTGGGGGCGATTGCCATTATTTGGTCGCTTTGGCTATGTAGAAATGACAAGATTTTCCATGATACTAATTCTTCTTGTTTACAGGTTATCTACCGATCCACCGCTTTGCTCCGTTCGTGGTCCTTGCTTCAGAAGCCAGAGAGCCGAGACCTCTTTATGGAGGTTTCTACACGGTTGGAGGATGTGGCGAAGGATATTTTTTCCCAACATGGATGGCGGCGTAATCTAAGGATAGAGTCCTCGGAGTCTTAGTTGTCATTCCATGTTGCAGTCTTTCAGTGTTGGTTTTATATACCTTGTGTGCGTGCTACTATGACGATTTGTGAGTGTGCGGCTGTGTGCATCTTGTTATGCAGAGGCCGGGTGTAATACTTTAAAAAGTAATGAAAGCGCCCTTTATCGAAAAAAAAAATAACTAGTAATTAAGAAAATAAGAATTTTCTTGTTTAATTAAATCGTGTAAGAGGAATAGATAACAGAATGAGAGAAGTGCCCCCTCTAGAAACTCCTAACAACACTCTACCTAAATTTCAGAACAAGCGACAAATTAGAAATACCCTCCAATTATCTAAATTCAAATTTGAGTGTCTTTGGAGTAATTTTCATATTTTTGGAAGAATGATAAAAACGACTCAAATTACAACGCCTTTTTGTGAGTCATATTTGTGCGCAGAATAATATCCAAAAAAAGTGAAATAAAATCTAATCTTTACCTACTAATAAAGAAAATAAGGCTTCTTGTTCGTCCGTTTTTTTCTACCCCTGACTTTCATCCAAATTACAGCACTGCCACCGATAAGTGAAAAACGCTTCGCTCGCACGTTGACCGCCCTCGTCAAACTCGTCTTCCCTGTTCTTCCCAAAATCCCCAATGCTATTACGGGCGGTCCGCCACCACGAGTACGACGGTGGAGGCCGAGGAAGCGGACGAGGCGCGCGATGGGGCGTAGGCAATACGATGCGACGGCGCGGAGCTGCCGAAGACGGGGACCCGGGCGTTGTGTGCCGAAGGGAGAGAGGCGGGCCGATGTGGAGGAGGAGCTTAGGGCATGGGCCGTCGAGGTGGCGCTCGTCGACCGGCAGCAGGCGGTGGCGTGGGACACGCGCGGAGAGAACCGCGTCCGGGCGCCGCGGATGAGATGTCAAGTCGACGGGAGAAGGCGAAGGCGGGCACGGCTGCATCGCATACCGTACTCGGAGGCCGAGGTGGAAAGGACGCAGGCGAGGCACGGTCGCGCGCAGCCCGAGAGGCGGCGGGTGATGTTGAGAACTCGGTACATATCGAGATTAGAGATTTGGAGGGTTGCTGAATTTTTCTACCGATTTTAATTTAAAGACGAGATTCGAGGAAACTTTGAGAGGAAAGATGATCCGGGATACGTTCTGTGCAAGAAGATGTACTCTACAGCATAGATATGGACACTGGTAGAAAAACAGGCTTCCGGGAAGCCCCATAAGTCGCGAAGGTAAAGGAACCGCGACTAATGGGGTCTTTAGTCGCGGTTTGTGTGGCGAACCGCGACCAAAGGCCTGGGCCCAGGGCGCACGGTGGCCGAGCTGGTGCACGTGGGGGCTTTAGTCGCGGTTGGCCAGCCCAACCGCGACTAAGAGTGCCGAAGGCCTTTAGTCGCGGTTGGCCAGGCCAACCGGGACTAAAGCCCCTCCCCTATATATACCCATCCAGCAGCCAACACTTAGCCATTTGGAGCCATTCTCTTCACAAACTTCACAAGTGAGTGTTAGGTTTGCTTTTGGTTCCTCTTATGCACATAAGGTGTTTGATGAAATGCCCCAAGAGCATGAAACAAACATGATATGAAGTGTTGGAGTCACACTTGAGCTTTCTCATTTATTTTTCCTCCTCGATCGCGGTTAGCAACTTGAACCGTTGATGTGTCATTGATAAAATATGCATGTGTGTGTAGTTCATTGTTTAATTTATATTGTTTGTAGCTAGTTAGTTTAACAAATGCATGATGGTTAATTATATATTTTATATTATAATAATGCGGATGAATCGGCAATGGATGTACGGTAACCGACTCTCCGGCGAGTTCGGTACGGGTTTGAAAGATTTCCTCGTAGTGGCTAATGCGAACAAGCGGGGGGTTTTGTTATCTCGTCCATGTGTTAAGTGTAAGAATCGAAGGGTTACTCTTCCTCAAGAGATGTTCACATGCACCTGCTTCGGCACGGTTTCATGCCAAGCTATAATTGTTGGACCAAGCATGGAGAAAGAGGGGTTATAATGGAAGAAGATGAAGAAGGGGATGATTTCAATGATGAAAGCTATCTTTCTCATTTCGGTGATACTTTCATGGAGGATGCTGAAGGTGAAGGGGAAGGTGAAGAAGAGGCACGTGATGATCCCGTTGATGATCTTGGTCGGACCATTGCTGATGCACGGAGACGCCGCGAAACCGAAAAAGAGAGGGAGAATTTGGATCGCATGTTAGAGGATCACGGGAAGGCGCTGTACCCCGGATGCGATGATGGTCCGAAAAAGCTGGGCTGCACACTCGGATTTGCTGAGATGGAAGGCACGGGCAGGTGTAGCTAACTCGGCATTTGAAAACTTGCTGAAAATGTTGAAGAATATGTTTCCAAAGAATAACGAGTTGCCCGCCACTACGTACGAAGCAAAGAAGGTTGTCTCGCCCTCTAGGTTTAGAGGTTCGAAGATACATGCATGCATCAACGACCGCATCCTCTACCGCGGTGAATACGAGAATTTGAATGAATGCCCGGTATGCACTCGCATTGCGTTATAAGATCGAGGCGATGACCCTGGTGACGATGTTGAGGGCCGAAACCCAGGAAGAGGGTTCCCGCCAAGGTGATGTGGTATGCTCCTATAATACCACGGTTGAAACGTCCGTTCGGGAACAAAGAGCATGCCAAGTTGTTGCGATGGCACAAAGAGGACCGTAAGTCGGACGGGGAGTTGAGACACCCCGCAGATGGAACGCAATGGAGAAAGATCGACGAGAGAGTTCAAAGATTTTGCAGTCGACGCAAGGAACATAAGATTTGGTCTAAGTACGGATGGCATGAATCCTTTTGGCGAGCGGAGCTCCAGCCATAGTACCTGGCCCGTGACTCTATGCATCTACAACCTTCCTCCTTGGTTGTGCATGAAGCGGAAGTTCATTATGATGCCGAGTGCTCATCCAAGGTCCGAAGCAACCCGGCAACGACATCGATGTGTACCTAGGGCCATTAGTTGATGAGCTTTTACGGCTGTGGGGCAGACCTGGTGTCCGTGTGTGGGATGAGCACAAAGAAGAGGAATTTGACCTACGAGCGTTGCTTTTCGTAACCATCAACGATTGGCCTGCTCTTAGTAACCTTTCGGACCTGTCAAATAAGGGATACAATGCATGCACGCACTGCTTACATGAGACCGAAAGTGTACATTTGCCAAATTGTAAGAAGAACGTGTACCTTGGGCATCGTCGATTTCTTCCGAAAGGTCATCCGAGTAAGAAAGAAAGGCAAGCATTACAACGGCAAGGCGAGATCACCGGCCGAAGCCCGCGGAACACTACTCGGTGCTGAGGTATTTGATATGGTCAAGGGTTTGAAAGTCATCTTTGGAAAGGGTCTCGGCGGACAATCGGTTCCGAAGGGAGCCGACGGGCACGTAGCCATGTGGAAGAAGAAATCTATATTTTGGGAGCTAGAATATTGGAAAGTCCTAGAAGTCCGCTCTCGCAATCGACGTGATGCACGTTACGAAGAATATTTGCGTGAACATCCTAAGCTTCTTGGGCGTGTACGGGAAGTCAAATGATACAAAGGAAGCACGGCAGGACCGAGCAAAGTTTGAAAGACCACGATGACCCGCATCCGGAACGGTTTCAAGGTCGTGCCAGCTACGCTCCGACCAAAGAAGAGAAGGTCATCTTTTTTGAATGCCCGAGCAAGTATGAAGGTCCCGTCGGGATTCTCGTCCAATATAAAGGGAATAATAAACATGGCGGAGAAAAAGTTCCAAAACCCGAAGTCTCACGACCGCCACGTGATTATGACGCAATTGCTTCCGATTGCTTTGAGGGGCTCCTGCCGGAAAATGTTCGAGTAGCCATTGTGAAGCTATGTGCATTCCTCAATGCAATCTCTCGGAAGGTAATCAATCCAGAAGTTCTACCACGGTTACAGAACGATGTGATCCAATGTCTTGTCGGTTTCGAGTTGGTGTTCCCGCCATCCTTCTTCAATATTATGACGCACCTCCTGGTTCACCTAGTCGATGAGATTTCCATTCTCGGTCCTGTATTTCTACACAATATGTTCCCCTTCGAGAGGTTCATGGGAGTATTAAAAAAATATGTTCGTAACCGTGCTAGGCCAGAAGGAAGCATCGCCAAGGGCTATGGAAATGAGGAGGTAATTGAGTTTTGTGTTGACTTTGTTCCTGACCTTAAGCCGATTGGTCTTCCTCAATCGCGGCACGAGGGGAGACTAAGTGGAAAAGGCACGATCGGAAGGAAATCAATGATATGTATGGACGGCCATTCGGTGGCGGAAGCACACCACACAGTTCTGACCAATTCCAGCTTGGTGGCTCCGTACTTTGAGAAACACAAGAATATTTTACGCTCGGACAACCCACGGGAAGCCCGAATCCTGGATTAGGAAGGCCCACATGGAGACTTTTGGCGGTTGGTTGAGAAAACATTTAATGAGTGACAATAAGGTTGTAGATCAGCTGTACATGTTGGCCAAGACACCATCTTCGACTATAACGACTTTCCAAGGGTACGAGATAAATGGGAATACATTTTACACGATCGCCCAAGATAAAAAGAGCACCAACCAAAACGAGTGGTGTCCGCTTTGATGCGAGCAACCGAGAATGGGCAAAAGGTCACATATTATGGTTACATAGAGGAGATATGGGAACTTGACTATGGACCCTCCTTTAGGGTCCCTTTGTTCCGTGCAAATGGTTCAAGCTAACGGGAGGTGGGGTAAAGGTGGACCAGCAATACGGAATGACAATGGTGGATTTCAACAATCTTGGTTACCTTGACGAACCATTCGTCCTAGCGAAAGATGTCGCTCGGGTTTTCTATGTGAAGGACATGAGTAGCAAACCGAGGAAACGGAAAGATAAGAAAACGATCGGTACATCATGCGATGATCCAAAGCGCCACATTGTTCTTTCGGGGAAAAGAAACATCGTGGGAGTGGAGGACAAGACAGGACATGTCGAGAAGATTATAATATGTTTGCTGAAATTCCGCCCTTCAAAGTGAACACCGACCCAAGCATTAAGTTAAATGATGAGGATGCTCCATGGATACGGCACAATCGTAAGCAAGCGGGGACACAAGGGAAGAAATGATGTGTAATAATTTATTATTGTACCAAACTTTGTTGAATGAATCATGTGAATTATATTACCCGTGATGTGTTTGGTGTCCATTTTCGAATGATTCAATTGACTCGAGATAGCACCGCTGATACATGAAATTTGGAGTGACTAAGTCATACTCCTGCATACATGAAATTTGGAGTGACTAAGTCATACTCCCGCATATAGGAAATTTGGAGTGACTAAGTCATACTCCTGCATATAGGAAATTTGGAGTGACTAAGTCATACTCCCGCATACATGAAATTTGGAGTGATTTAGTCATACTCCTGCCTAGGCGTATAATATGCATACTCGTAGTCTTCATAGCCGCCGCCGTTGTACCGGTAGTCGTCGCCTTCTAAGTTGCCGGCGTCGTCGTCGCTGCCGTCGTCGCCGTCGTCGGGCGGCGCTCGTGGCTCGAAGCGAGGGTAGCGCAGGGCGGGGGATATCGCCGGCCGTGATGTAGTCCATGACGCTCGCGCAGTCCGGCCGTACCACCATAGCCGACGGCCGGCCTCGTGGAAGTTTCCGGGAGGCGGACCGTCCTCCTCATACACGGCGAGCGCCCTCTCACGCCGATTGATGAAGAAGGCGTCCCAAGTATGCTGGTTATCGGGATGCCGGCGGGGATTCATCCGCTGCTCCGGCGTGAGGTCGAGGTAGTAGTGATTCGTGATGGCCGCCCGGCGCGCGGTACCACGAGGGACGGGAGGGACCGGCACGCCGCCGGCGCTTAGGCTCCGGCCCGGCAGGGACGCGGTAGCCCGGAGGGCAAGGGTAGTTCGAGGCGCAAATCTCCTCCACCTGCCGGTAGGTTAGAGTGGGTGCGGTGGAAGCCATGAGAGAGTGATGAGAGATTGTAGAGATGTGATGTCGGCCAAGCCGGGCTACCTATATGTAGTGACAAATGGCGGGAAAAATGGGAGCGGGAAGACAGGAGGCGGGAAGAAAGAGGCGGGGAGAAAGTGGCGGGAAGAAATTGGCGGGAAAAAATTTGGCGGGAAGAAAGAGGCCGGAAGAAATTGGCGGGAAACAATTGGCGGGAAGAAATGGCGGGAAGACGAGGAGGGAAGAGGGGGTCGGCGGAAAGAGGCGGGAAGAGGGGGCCAACGAACTTTTGAATTGAATTAGTTTTATTTTTATGAATTTTTTGGTATATTATTTGTATTTTTAACATTTTGAAATGAATTAGTTTTATTTTTCTGAATTTTTTGATATATTATTTGTATTATTAACATTTTGAATTGAATTAGTTTTATTTTTATGAATTTTTTGGTATATTATTTGTATTTTTAACATTTTGAAATGAATTAGTTTTATTTTTCTGAATTTTTTGATATATTATTTGTATTATTAACATTTTGAATTGAATTAGTTTTATTTTTCTGATTTTTTTGGTATATTATTTGTATTTTCAACATTTTGAATTGAATTAGTTCTATTTTTCTGAATTTTTTGATATATTATTTGTATTTTTAAAATTTTGAATTGAATTAGTTTTATTTTTATGAATTTTTTGGTATATTATTTGTATTTTTAACATTTTGAAATGAATTAGTTTTATTTTTCCGAATTTTTTGATATATTATTTGTATTATTAACATTTTGAATTGAATTAGTTTTATTTTTCTGATTTTTTTGGTATATTATTTGTATTTTCAACATTTTGAATTGAAAAGAAAATTGAAAAGAAATTTGAAAAAGACCTTTAGTCGCGGTTGGGGACCCCAACGCGACTAAAGGGTCTTTCCGCGGGAACCGCTCAAATCCCGCGAAAATACCTTTAGTCGCGGTTGGGGTCCCCAACCGCGACTAAAGGTTACCTTTAGTCGCGGTTGGGGACCCCAACCGCGACTACAGCCGCCTCCTATAAATATCGCGCCGCCCCGCGGGCGCATCGGTTCTCGATCTTCTCTTCCTCCTCGCGCTCGTCGCTCGATCCGCCGTCATCTGCCGCGCTCGTCGCTCACTCGCCGTCGCCGTCGACAGGCTGCCGCGCTCGCCGTCTCCGTCGCCGCACTCGCCGTCGCCGCCGCCGGTCTCGTACGTCGCCGCCCCGCCCACACACGCGCGCGCGCGCGCGCCCGTGTCCGTGTCTCGCGCCGCCGCTGCGCGCATGCGAGAGAGAGGAGAGGGAGAGAGAGCGCGGCGCCGTGGCCGCGCGCGCGCGCGCTCGCCGCCGCCGAGATGCTCGCCCGAGAGAGAGAGAGAGGAGAGAGGCCGGCCGCGCGGCGCGCGCCCCGCGCGCGCGGTGTGAGAGAGACAGAGAGAGGGAGAGGAGAGCTAGCGCCCCGGCATTTTTTTTCTTTTTTTTTTTTAGTTTTTGTTCTTGTGAATTTTAAAACAAAAAATAACTAAAATTTGAGTTAAAAGTTTGTGTAAAATTAAAAAACTAAAATTTGACTTAAAAAGAACTACAATAATTTGACTTAAACGAATTAACGTGTTGTTAATTAAAATTGTAAACTAACTAAAATTTGACTAATTAAGTTTTCTTAAGCTAGTTACAGAATTTTGATCACTAAAATTTTTACTAAAATTTGTTTTTTTAACTTAACTAAAAATTTTGTACACTAACAAAAGTTTGATTTAACAAAATTTAACAAATATGTAATATGTAACAAAATTTAACAAAAATTCTAATGATCAAAATTTTAACTTAAGATAACTTAATGATCAAAATTCTGTAACTTAAGAAAACTTAATGATCTCGGTCACGCGGTCACCTGCGGCGAGGGTTATGTGTCCTCGGCACCGCCACAGCCCCTCTCGGTCACCGCCACACCGGTCTCTCGGTCACGCGGTCACTGCGTCCCCCTTTCGCCACCGCCACCGGTCTCTCGGTCACGCGGTCACTGCGTCCCCCCTTTCGCCACCACCACCGTTCTCTCGGTCACGCGATCACTGCGTCGACCCCCCTCTCGCCTCCCTCGTCGCCCTCTCTCTTTATATGTAGAAGAGATGTGATAATGCTGGCATATACACAATTAATTTGTTTTGACTACATGTTTTCGGGACCGACATATGGCGGGCGATAGAGCTGACCCGATTCCGGACAACTATGATCCGGACGCCGAAGACCATATGTTCGGCATCATAAAAGGCGATATTCCTTTTGTGCCGACCGGAGAAGAAGAAGATGATATCGCTTCTTATCCGAACCTTGAGTGTGAAGATGAAGGGCGCCGTCGGCAAGCGGATGATGCCGAAGAAACGTCGATAAACGACGATCTTCAATTGGAAGTAGCAACCACCTCCGGCGCCGAGGTATATATATATATATATACATATTGAGCGTACGGTGATACAACTAACTGATTTGAATAAATGTGTGTGTACTAACGCGCGCGACTCTCTTTCTTATTTTAGCCCTCGGCCGGATCGTCGAAAAAATCGAGTACGTCATCGTCAAAGCGTGGCGCAACCAAGACGATGAAAGCAGGAGAAACATGCACCATCGATGTTGTCGACGAAGCAACCGGCAGGCCGCTGGAGCCCAGCAAGAACGCCACCAAGTTTGTCAGCCAATGCGGAGCCGTTGTTAGAGACAACGTCTCGATCACCCGCCGGGAGTGGAATGAGCCAAAGAAGGCACGTGTTGGTTTCACTTTTGTCGAACGAGAGAGAAAAAAAGATTGCTTCAACAAGCTTATGGAACATTTCGTTCTACCTCCGGAATACCGCAAATACGATGAGGAGGGTAACAAGATTGCGGAAAACAAGAAGAGGCGCAAGCTAGTCAAACGAGTTCGCTCTTTCTAGGATGGCCAACGCATTCCGGAAATACAAGCAAAATCTAGCCCATGACTTTGTCAACCAGGGCAAGACTCCGGATTTCAAAGGACAATATGAGAAACCGCAACATGATTGGCCAGAATTTGTGAAGCAAAAGAAATCGGAGCAGTTCCTTGAACTATCGAAAAAAAATAAGGAAAATGCGGCCAAGAAGGAGTACAATCATAAAATGGGGCCAGGAGGGTATCGCTTTTGGCAGCCTAAGTGGGAGAAGATGGAGAACGAGCTGGGGGCGCGAGGAATCCGTCCAGGTACGGAGGGATGGGACCCAAGGGACAAAAGCTGGTGGTACGGGCATGGGGGATCGGCGAACCCGGAGACGAGGGAGTGTGTTTACCGGGGCAAAATAATTACACCCACCCAAAACCTTATTGAGGCAATGAGGGATGCTCAAGAGGGGAGGATCAGGTTCAACGGAGAGAACGACGCCACGACAAAAGCCCTCGGGAATCCCGAACACGGAGGACGTGTACGAGGCATGCCCGGGGACATTTCGTGGAAACTAGGGTTCCCCGGGAAAGATGACCCGTACGGTTACGAAGCCGTAAGAGAAAGATGGATCGGGATGCGGATGTTGTGGCGAAGTTGGTAACGGAAATGGATGTGATGAAGAAAACCGTGAGTGTACTAGTCGCCGAAAGAGATGCAGCTCGGGCGCAAGCATGAAGATCATCCAATGGATCTCGGAAGCCGGCGAGCGGAGAAGAAGCAGCGTGGCTTCCACGGAGGCCTCACCGGCCGGTGCACCGACGATCGAAATTACTGCACCGGAGCCTCGGCTGGTGGTCGAAGTTACTTGCACCGGAGCCTCCTCGCTACCCCGTGGACGATATAAAGGAGATGAAAGCATGTCATCTGTATTATCCTATCGGGAACATGTCCATGAAGGTAGCCATCGGCGGTGCTTTACCACTCGGAGCACTCCACCACAACAACCCCATTCAAGATGGCTATGCTCGTGTGACGGTGGAGGAGATAGTCCAAGGGTTTGAGGACCCGGACATTGACATTGCTACACCCGAAGGGGTGAAAAGACTTGGAGATGTCAAGCGCCGGTTCATTCTATGGCAGAAGAAATTTATCAAGTTTCCGGGCGAGGCGCCAACAAGTCCACCCCCGTACGATGGTGGTGGTGGCGGTGGCGGTGACCGGTGGCGGTGGCGGTGGCGGTGACGGTGGCGGTGGCGGTGACGGTGGCGGTGGTGCTTCACCTAATACACCTCATTCACGTCGGCGAGACGCCGCCCCCGATCCTCGTCCGGCGGGTGATCGGACACCGGTACCGCCCCCAATCCACCTCCGGCGAAGAAGCGAAGCAGGTCCTGGGTTATTAACCCGGACCCTTACGTACCTAAGAAAACAAAGGTACCGGAGGTATCACTGAAGCCTCTCCCCGGGAGGTCTTGGGAAAGTAGTGCCGAGGAAGTCGAGGCGGGCGCGGCTGCTGATTTAGAGAAATGGAAGGCAAGCGTCCGAGAAGAAAATAGAGGGCGAGCCCAAGCCGGTATATTCGACAAGGAAAAGCGAGTGGGCTAAGTCATTTTTGAACACACCGTCCCAAGCCGCGAAGAATCTGCTGACGACTATTTACGTGAACTTCGTAGGCAAGCACTCGCGTTCAAGAACGAGGAAAGAGTTGGCGGAGAAGAAAGCCTTGAAGGACGAGGCCGAGTCAAAATTAGAAAGGGGGAAAGAAGTTGCCCAGCTCGGGGAACAAAGTAAACAATCGATCGCCCCGCTCATAGTGCAAGCCGCCGGTCCGGATGCCCCCGATATCATAGCAGCTGCGGCAGCATATGGATTGATCTGTAGAAAGTGCCGGAAAACAAGCGGCCGACTTAGGTATCACTCTTCGTGCGGTGTTAGGCCTTGATGAGGCGCCAATGAAGGACGTAGTATTTTCATATGTGAAGAATGGCCCTCTCATCGAGCCTGCGCGAGAAGAGGATCTACCTCGACAAATGAAAGGTCCGCTAAATTGGTACAAGGGTTACATAAAACATGAAAACGCCAAAGACTATATCTATGCGGAAGTTAAATATGTGCATCACTTCAAACGTTACTGGGTACAAATTCCTCCGAGTGAATTGTTCCGGTTGTTCAATCTGCGCGAGCTCGACAAATCTATCATCGGTTGCTACGTTACGTAAGTGATTTATTAATTTCTACCCCATCTCGTTCATTGCA
>NC_061513.1:31304009-31319968 GCF_022539505.1 Lolium rigidum | reverse complement strand
GTCTTGGACCGAACGGCAATGGTAAGACCTTGTAGGTAAGAGGATGCCGACCGCCGCCTTGAAGGATAGGTTGAAAACTTTAACATGCAGCTCACAAGGACGGCTCTCGGTGAGATCATCCACGGGGGTAGCGAGGAGGCTCGACCACCTGGTCATCATCATCATCATCATTATCCACTCGTCGAGAGGAAGCCACGCTGCTTTTCCGGTGTGGTTGAGATTGCGGCGGGGCGATGGCATTGAGCAGGTGCGGGATCTACAGCCTGCCCCCGAGCCATCCGAGATGTAAGTACTTGGGTTACCATGGTTAATTGGGCTTGCATGGTGCTCATACCCTCCTCTAAGTTAGCCGGGCGGTCTGTTTCCCTTGCCTTCCTCCTCTCATGGCTTTTATCGGGAAATCTCTTCCTTTCCGCAGGAAAGCCATACTTCCACGGAACGGAGCCTCGCTGTGCCTCGTGTTCGTCCGCCGTGTTCTTTGTTCCCAAGGGCGCGTGTCAGCTCATCGTTCTCTCTTTCGGGCTGGAACAACCCCGCCTCCACGTCCCTATGTGCTTTTTCCAGGGCATCAATGGGAACCTTCGGATGAGCTTTCTTATAGATGCACTTCCCTGTTTACTGGATCCAACGTTCACCCAATCCCGTAGAACCACTCCTTGCACCGTTCGATCCAACCGTGTGTCCCTAATCTGATCCCTTTATCGGTCGGTTCCGCCTCAGCTGCCTGCCACTTAGGACGGTTAGCCCCGTATCCACCGGACCCGGAATTTGGTGATATAGCTTCAACGCAGCATTTGCCTTATTTATTTCCGACCTTCTCTTAAATTCTTCTGACTCCGTGCTGTACTTCACGAATTCTTCCCAGTGAGTTTTTACCTTCTCATTGTCCGGAGTCTTCTTTATCTTGATAAGGCGGCGCAATCTTTTCTTGTGGCTCTTGAATAGTTCGGCCATCTTCTTCTTGCCAAACTCGCGGAGGGCCTGCTCCATCTTGGCCTTTTCAGCGTTACCCCCTCTTCGGGTACTATGTTGAAATGTGACATGAGCTTGTCCATAATGCTGTTTTTGGCTACATCATCGATATAAAGACCTTGACCTTCTTCCTCTGCGAGACAGCACTAGTCCCTTCGGCTTGTGCCATTCTCGAACGGTGATCGGGACGTGGTCCCGAACAAGCACTCCGCATTGAGCTATAAATGCCTTTGCACCTTTCTCCGGAGCAATCGGTTTACCATCCTTTTCGATGTGGGTGATGTCGTGCCTAACACCGTCATCCAACTTTTTGGCCGGGCCTCGCTTCCTCGACTTTACAGAAGAAGTGCTCGATCCGGAGGGCAAAAAAAGAAATAGTTCATAGTCAGTACAATTTAATTAGTTAATGCATCTAGTCGATCAACAGCGGCTTAATTAATTTATATACCTCGGTGATAACTATAGTTCGGGAGCCATTATGATGATCTTGTTCCTCACCGGCGCCAGTAGGATCTTCTTCCTCAATATCCTCCGCTCCCTCACCGGAGTCAATCAAATAAGTTGCGGTGACATCGTCACCACCATCATCTCGGAATAACGTCGTCGTCGCGATCATCCGAGTACCGTTTGCTATGAGTTCCTCCATGAAATTTTCTTGAATTTCATCTCTCTCCATGCTTTCTACAACGACCTGCAAGCTATACATAGGAACCATCATATGATCAAATTAAGGATAATGCGAGAAAACTGAAAATGGAGTTACATATGTGTAGTTCTTAACTAAGGATCGATAATATAGTGCTAAAAGCAGATAGTGCAGTTACATGCATACATAGATCGGGTTCATGTTTATTTAACCCTAATACATATCAATCACTACTACAACCACTCAACCGCGCAGACCGGCGCCGGCACTACCGTTTGGGGGGCGCCGGCACTACATACTCTATTTTGGGCGTGCCGGCAGGGGCGTCGGCACTACCGTATTTGGGGGGCGCCATCGCGAGCGTAGCGGTTACCGCGCGCGGCGGCACTACATACTCTATTTTGGGGCGCCGACAGGGGCGTCGGCACTACCGTATTTGGGGGCGCCATCGCGAGCGTAGCGGTTGACGGCGCGCCGGCACTACATACTCTATTTTGGGGGCGCCGGCGGGGTGTCGGCACTACCGTATTTGGGGGCGCCATCGCGAGCGTAGCGGTTACCGGCGCGGCGGCCCTCATAACTATTTTTGTAACGAGTAACACTAACTAAATTTCTAACTATTTTAACTAAATTTTACTAACTTTTTATCTAAATTTCTAACTATTTTAACTAAATTTCTAACTATTGTTTTAACTAAATTTCTAACTATTTTACTAACTAATTTTACTAACTTTTTTCTAACTATTGTTTTAACTAATTTTCTAACTAAATTTCTAAGTAATTTTACTAACTTTTTTTCTAACTAAATTTCTAACTAATTGTACTAACTTTTTTTATAACTATTGTTTCTATATAATTAACCTAACAAATTAACTAATCTAACAAATAAAAAAAATAAAAAAAGAGAAGATGGGGCGGCGCTTACCGCGGCGGAGGTGGGCGTGGCGGCCGGCAGCCGGCAGGTGGCGAGGCGCGGCGGACGGCGAGGGAGGCGGCCGCGGGCGGTGGGCTGGCGCGGGCGACGCGGTGGCGGACGGCGCGGGCGAGCGCGGTGGCAGGCGGTGGGCGCGCGGGCGGCTCGGGCGGCGCGCGGTCGGCGGGCGCGGTGGCGGAGGCGGTGGCGCCCGGCAGCGGCGGAGACGGCGGCGGAGGCGGTGGCGCGAGCGGCGGCGGCGGCGGCGCGCGGGAGGGCGGCGGCGGCCGGCGGCGGTCCGGCAGCTCGGCGGCTTCGTCTGCGCGTCTGCGGCTTCGTCTCCGCGGGATTGATCTCCGCGGAGACGAAGTGTTTTCTTTTATACCCCCACCTTTGGACCCGGTGCGTGTTACAAACCGGGTCCAAAGGTCCCCCTTTGGACCCGGTTTGTAATACAAACCGGGACTAAAGCCATTTTCTGCTGCGTTTTCGCTGCGCGCGCAAAAATGGCCTTTAGTCCCGGTTTGTAATACAAACCGGGTCCAAAGACCAAATTTTTTAAAAAATTTCATTCCCGCCTTATTTCAAATGAAAAAAAGCCACCGCACTGCCACACGTGTCCACCGCCGTGTAGTGGCCCGCTGCCGCCACCGCCACCGCCTGGCCACCACCGTCACCGCCATGTACGGGCCACCGCCGTGTACTGCCCACCACCGCCACCGCCATGTACTGGCCACCACCGCCACCGCCACACGTGTCCCTTCCCCGTGCCACGTGTCGCCGCCGGTTCCACGTGCCTCGCCCCACCGCCACCGCCACACGTGTCCCTTCCCCGTGCCACGTGTCGCCGCCGCTTCCACGTGCCTCGCCCCGCCGTCACCGCCATGTACGGGCCACCGCCGTGTACTGCCCACCACCGCCACCGCCGTGTACTGGCCACCGTCGGCACCGCCGTGTACTGCCCACCACCGCCACCGCCACCGCCGGCCACCACCGTCACCGCCATGTACGGGCCACCGCCGTGTACTGCCCACCACCGCCACCGCCACACGTGTCCCTTCCCCGTGCCACGTGTCGCCGCCGCTTCCACGTGCCTCGCCCCGCCGCCACCGCCGTGCGGCGCTGTAGATCCCGCTTCCACGTGCCACGCCCGCCGCTTCCCGCGCCACCTGTCGCCGCCGCTTCCACGTGCCACGCCCCGCCGCTTCCCCGCGCCACCTGTCGCCAAACTTGCCGCGTCGCTGTGCTATAAAGCGCCGCGTGCGCGCGGAACCACACGTCGCCATCGCCTCCGTTCATTCGTCGCCGGGATGCCGCCGCGCCGTCGCGGCTCGTCCGGTTTCCGTGGCGTCCGAGCGCGGCCGAACGGTAGGTTCTACGCCGAGATGCGTGCCGGTGGCTTCCGGCTCACCCTCGGCACGTACAACACCCCGGAGCTGGCGGCGCGCGCTTACGACGCGGCCGCATGGCGATTTCGGCGGCCACGGTGCGACATGAACTTCCCAGACGTCGAATCGCTAGAGGAGGCGGAGTTCCTCGCGCCGACGCCGTGCCTCGTCGGCGACGAGGACCGTCGCCGCCACCGCCAGGTGCAGCGCCGGATCGCAATCGCCGAGCACGACGAGGAGTTGATGCGCCAGTGGAGGGCGCAGTTCCCCAACGACGTCGACAACACCGCCGCGTTCTTCGCTGACCTCCGGGCACAACGCAGGTCCAACGAGCGCCATCGTCGGGCCGTCGCCGTGTTCGAGCTCGATAACCCGAATACAACTTGGGCCGACAACGACCCTCGGTGGGACGACATTTGGACCGAGACAACCTCCGACGACGAGTAGATCGACTAGACTAGTTGTTTATCTATATTATTGTATTTTCAATAAAGTCGTTGTGGCAGACGCTGATGATGAGAAAAGTTTCCCGCCAGATTACATGTGGAATTAAAGTACATAACTCAACTGAAAATTAATTAAGATACATGGCCGGATAGTACTCGTGCCTAGCCCTATAGTACTCGTGCCTAGCTCAACTGAAAATTAATTAAGATACATGGCCAGATTCGATCGTTCGAGTCATTCAGTCATACTCGTGCATGGCCCTATAGTACTCGCCACCTGTAGTCGTCGTAGTCGCCGTCATCATCGTCGCCGGCATCGGGGTCGCGGTAGTCAAACCTCGGCGGGAGAGCACGCGTGGGCTGGGACTGAGGGTAGCGCGGGCGGGGGCCACGGTGGGCCATGACGCCCTGGAGAGTTCGGTCGCGCCACCACAGCCGACGGCCGGCCTCGTTGAAGTTCGAAGGAGGCGGGCCGCCGTCCTCGTGCTCGGCGAGCGCCCTCTCACGCCGATTGATGAAGAAGCTCTCCCAAGTCGGGCTGTAGTCGGGATGCCACCGGGGATTCCTCCGCTGCTCTGGCGTGAGCTCGAAGTAGTAGTGGTTCGTGATGGCCATCTCGCGCGCCACACCTAGAGGGACAGGAGGGACCGGTACCCCTCCGACGCTCAGCAACCAGCCGGTAGGGACGCGGTAGCCCGGCGGGCAGGGGTAGTTCGACGCGCAAAGCGCCTCCGCCTCCCGGAGGGTTAGAGATACGATGGAAGCCATGTGACCTGGTGATGAGGTTTGCAGATATGAGTCTAGATGTGATATGTAAATGGAGGCCAAGCCAACATATATATAGTGAAAAAATGGCGGGAGGACGGAGGCGGGAAGCAGTGGAAAGCGCGGGAAGAAAAATAGGCGGGAACGCAGGTGGCGCCAAAAACTGTCGGTGGGATAAGGACGTGTGGGTAACCTTTAGTCCCGGCTGGTGGGTACAACCGGGAGTAAAGATCATTTTTTTGTCATATCTAACAAAAGTGTCGGTGGGATAAAGACGTGTGGGTAACCTTTAGTCCCGGCTGGTGGGTACAACCGGGACGAAAGATCCTTTTTTGTCATCTAACAAAACTGTCGGTGGGATAAAGACGTGTGGGTAACCTTTAGTCCCGGCTGGTGGGTACAACCGGGACTAAAGATCCTTTTTTTGTCATCTAACAAAACTGTCGGTGGGATAAGGACGTGTGGGTAACCTTTAGTCCCGGCTGGTGGGTACAACCGGGACTAAAGATGTCGGCAGGATAAGAACGCATGGGTGGACGCACTGCTCGATGAGATAAAGCATGTAGCGCACGACGCCTCGTCGAGTAGAAGCGGTGCTGTGCCTATAAAAGGAGCATCGATACGGCTTGCCAAGCAGATCAACAAGCCAAGCAGAGATTCATTCCCATGGATTGGAAAATCTCCCGTGGCGCAGCTTCTCGAAGATGTTGTTGGTGCACACGCCCTACGGCATCTTCGGAAGCTGCGCCTCGGAATTCTTTCCTGCAAGCCCGTGAATGACTACATCTCCTCTAACGGTGTTGGGGAAAGGGTTGGGAAATCTCCCGTGGCGCAACTTCTCGAAGATGTCGTTGGTGCACAAGCCTTACGGCATCTTCGGAAGTTGCTCCTCGGAATTTTTCCTGCAAGCCCACGAACGACTACATCTCCTCTAATAGTGTTGGGGAAAGGGTTGGGAAATCTCCCGTGGCGCAGTTTCTCGAAGATGTTGTTGGTGCACATGCCCTACGGCATCTTCGGAAGCTGCGCCTCGGAATTTTTCCCCTGCAAACCCGTGAACGACTACATCTCCTCTAACAGTGTTGGGGAAAGGGTTGGGAAATCTCCCGTGGCGCAACTTCTCGAAGATGTCGTTGGTGCACAAGCCTTACGGCATCTTCGGAAGTTGCTCCTCGGAATTTTTTCCTGCAAGCCCCTGAACGACTACATCTCCTCTAATAGTGTTGGGGAAAGGGTTGGGAAATCTCCCGTGGCGCAGTTTCTCGAAGATGTTGTTGGTGCACATGCCCTACGGCATCTTCGGAAGCTGCGCCTCGGAATTTTTCCCCTGCAAACCCGTGAACGACTACATCTCCTCTATATATATGGTACAAAAAGCCAACCACATCTCCACTTTTCATATCTTACATACAGTTAAATGATTACACAAAAATAAATGGGAAATTGATTGCCATGTTGAGATACTCATTTGTGCCATGGAGCATCTTCATCATTTAATCTTCTTCGGCCTTAACCATGGAGCATCTTCATCATTTAACTTGATGCTTGGATCAATGTTCACTCTGAAGGGTGGAATTTCATCAAACTTATTATAATCTTCGACATGTCTGTCTTGTCCTCCACTCCCACGATGTTTCTTTTTCCGGAAAGAACTATGTGGCGCTTTGGCTCATCGTTTGATGTATTTGTTTCCTTATGTTTCCTTTTTCTTGGTTTGCTAGACATATCCTTCACATAGAAAACCTGGGCCACATCCTTGGCTAGGACGAATGGTTCGTCTCTATACCCAAGATTGTTGAGATCCATCGTTGTCATTCCATACAACTTGTCTACCTGAACCCCGCCTCCTTTTTTGTTGACCCATTTGCACCTAAACAAAGGGACCTTAAAAGAAGGTCCATACTCAAGTTCCGAGATATCCTCTATGTAACCATAATATGTGTCATTTGGGCCTTCATTCATTATTGCATCAAAGCGGACACCACTGTTTTGGTTGGTGCTCTTTTTATCTTGGGCGATCGTGTAAAATGTATTCCCATTTATCTCGTACCCTTGGAAAGTCACTACGAGTCGAAGATGGTGTCCGGGCCGGCAAGTACAGCTGATCTTCAATATCTTCGTTATTCAGGAGATGTTTTTGCAACCAACCGCCGAAAGTCGACATGTGTTCACGTCTAATCCAATCGTTCGATCGCCCGGGTTCGGGAGCGTAGAAAGTTCTTGTGGTCACCGATATACGGAGCCACCATGGTGGAACTTTGTAGAACTGTGTAGTGTGCTTGAGTCAAAGAAATCCCGTCCCTACATATCATTGATTTCCTTCCTAGCGTGCCTTTTCCACTTAGTCTCCCTTCATGCCGCGATTCGGGAACACCAATCGGCTTAAGGTCGGGAATAAAGTCAACACGGAATTCAATGACCTCCTCTGTTCCATAGCCCTTGGAGATGCTTCCTTCGGCCTAGCACGGTTATGAACATATTTCTTCAAGACTCCCATGAACCTCTCGAAGGGGAACATATTGTGTAGAAACACGGGACCGAGAATGGAAATCTCATCGACCAGGTGAACGAGGAGATGTGTCATAATATTGAAGAAGGATGGTGGGAACACCAGCTCAAAACTAACGAGACATTGGACCACATCATTCCGCAACCTCGGTAGAATTTCTGGGTTTATTACCTTTTGAGAAATTGCATTGAGGAATGCACATAGCTTCACAATGGGCAGTCGAACATTTTCCGGTAGAAGCCCCCTCAATGCAATCGGAAGCAAGCTGTGTCATTATCACGTGACAGTCATGAGACTTCAGGTTCTGGAATGTTTTCTTCTCCATATTTATTATTCCCTTTATATTGGAGGAGAAGCCAGACGGGACCTTGATACTACTAAGACATTCAAAAAATATTTCCTTCTCTGCTTTTGTAAGAGCGTAGCTGGATAAATGACGTCCTTTAACTCTCTCATGCAGATTTTTGGGGTCTTTCCAACGTTGCTGGTCCTCCCGTGCTTCTGGTGTATCTTTTGTCTTCCCGTACACGCCCAGAAAGCCTAGCAGGTTCACGCAAAGATTCTTCGTCACGTGCATCACATCGATTGAAGAGCGGACTTCTAAGACTTTCCAATATTCTAGCTCCCAAAAAATAGATTTCTTCTTCCACATGGGCGCGTGTCCGGCAGCGTCATTCGGAACAGACCGTCCGCCCGGACCCTTTCCAAATATTACATCTAGATCCTTGACCATACCAAATATATCAACACCATCACGATGGGGAGGCTTCCTCCGGTGATCAGCCTCACCGTCGTAATGCTTTCCTTTCTTTCTTACGGGATGGGTAATCCTAAGAAATCGACGATGCCCTGGTACACGACCTTCCGACCTTTTTCCAAATAATCACCTTCGAGCTCATGTAAACAGTGTGTGCATGCATTGTATCCCTTGTTTGACTGTCCCGAAATGTTACCAAGAGCAGGCCAGTCATTGATGGTTACGAAAAGCATCGCTCTTAGGTCAAATTCCTCCTGCTTGTGCTCGTCCCACACACGTACACCTGCTAGGGACCACAGGCTGTAGAAGTTCTTCGACTAATGGCTTCAGGTACACATCAATGTCGTTCCCGGGTTGCTTCGGGCCTTGTATGAGCACCGGCATCATAATGAACTTCCGCTTCATGCACAACCAAGGAGGAAGGTTATATATACAAAGAGTCACGAGCCGGGTGCTATGGCTGCAGCTCTCGCTCTCCAAAAGGATTCATGCCATCTGTACTTAGACCAAACCTTAAGTTCCTTGCATCTCGTGCAAAGTTTGGGAACTCTCTATCGATTTTTCTCCACCGGGATCCATCAGCAGGGTGCCTCAACATCACGTCTTTCTTACGGTCTTCTTTGTGCCATCGCAACAACCTAGCGTGCTCTTTATTCCTGAACAAGCGTTTCAGCCGTGGTATTATAGGAGCATACCACATAACCTTGGCAGGAAGCCTCTTCTTGGGGCGCTCGCCCTCAACATCACCAGGGTCATCTCGTCGATCTTATACCGCAATGCGGTGCACACCGGACATGCATCCAAATTCTCGTACTCACCGCGGTAGAGGATGCGGTCATTAATGCATGCATGTATCTTTTGCACATCTAATCCTAGAGGGCAGACAATCTTCTTCGCTTCGTACGTACCGGCGGGCAATTCGTTACCCCTTGGAAGCTTCCTCTTAATTATTGTCAGCAACTTTCCAAATCCTGAGTCAGTGACACCGTTCTCTGCCTTCCATTGCAACAATTCCAGTGTGCTGCCTAGCTTTTTATGGCCATCTTCGCAAGTTGGGTATAACAATTTGTTGTGATCTTCTATCATCTTGTCAAAGGCCAACCTTTCCTTTTCAGTTTCACATTCTCTCCTTGCATCAGCAATGGCCCGGCCAAGATCATCATCGAGCGGGCTCATCTGGTGCCTCTTGATCTTCTACTTCATTGTCTTCATTGCCTTCTGCAGTATCATCGTATTCAGGGAAATTGGGATAACCGTCATCATCCTCTTCCTCTTCTTCATTGTCTTCCATCATAACCCCTCTTTCTCCGTGCTTGGTCCAACAATAGTAACTCGGGCATGAAACCGGATCGCAGAAGGTGGCTGTGAATGAGACTCGAGCGAGCGTAATTTACGGTATTCTTGCAGTCCACACATGGACAATACATGAAGCCACCATGTTTGTTTGCCTCCGCCACGGCCATAAAATTATCCAGGCCCGCGAGTGAACTCGTCAAACCGTCGGTCAATGTACATCCATTGCCGATTCATCCGCATGATATAATTAAGCTGATCAAAACCATTACAGAACATCACGATGTATATATACACATGCATTTTATCAATTGCGGATGAAAAGGATAAAGTCGTTAACCTCGATGAAGAAGAAAAAAGCAAGTTAAGTGTGGCTTGATTTGTGTAAACTCAAGTGGCAAATCCTCTTAAGCATTTCATCGAACACCTCTTGTGCATGTGAAGAAGAGAGGAGAGCAATACACCCTCTTGTGAAGATAGTGAAAAAATGGCTAGGTGTGGCTCACACTTGGGCAGGGGCAAGGTTATATAGCCAGAGGAGAGCCTTTGGACCCGGTTTGTCATACAAACCGGGACTAAAGGGTTCCCCAGGCTGACACGGCCTAGCGCGCCCTGCGGGTGGACCCTTTGGACCCGGTTTGTATGACAAACCGGGTCCAAAGGCCGCTACAGGACAGGCGCCAGCGGGTGGGGTCGTCCTGGGCAGAAACGAACCGGGTCCAATGGGGGCATTGGACCCGGTTTGGTTCAGCAGTGGGTCATTTGCTTGGGACCAAAAACCTCTTCTCCACTAGTGCAGTAAACCCATTCCACAAAGAGGTGGAAGCATACAAGATACTGTACAGATACTATTACCGTTTCAACCGTCCTTGATCCAGACTAGGTAATGGAAAATGTTCCTCTGGCCTGGCTCTTGCGTAGAACATGTACCATGTACCAAACCAAATAGATTCAACTGGAAATAAATGCCGGTGGTGTGTAACCGTTCAGAAACATTCCTCATGTTGCTCCTGAGCTCACTAGTAGAAATGATTGGAGAAAAGATGCGACCATGGGGGCTTCTGGTGCAAGAATGATACTCCCTTTTTATATGTAAGGCCATAACTCATTTCGAGATAAAACTTTGACTAATAGTTTGACCAACATAATGTGAACTATATGTCACTAAAAGTATACCATTGAATTGAATTTGAAAGAGGTTTCAAACGATAAGCTTGCGGTGATCAAATTGTTAGTCAAAGTTATGGCATGTAATACTTAGTGGCCTTATATATGAAAACGGAGGGAGTACATACTCCCGGCTACTCCCGGGGCCAGTCAATAACAAGTTTCACACATCTCATCAACACACCCAAATATGGATCAGCCAGTAAACTATCAGTAACCGAAGTCGAGTACTACCAAGCGAATATCGAATGGGCATTTGCAGTGTCAAGGTAGCTGGTATATTAAAGTTTTAAACCGTTTCAAAAAAATAAGTTTTAAATAACACGATATAGCCATCACACCACTCCGTTAAAGATATGCCCTTTTAGCGCTAAACAGAATGTTTGTAAGCCCCAATGTGTAATGTGGTGATGCAGTAGGTGTGAGCGTGAATGTCACCGATGAATGTCGGCCAGAGTGCTAGACGGAGCAACTGATTTTGTTGTTGCATGATTGATGTGATGATGTCACATTGGATGTAAGGCATATTATGTAGCTTAACTTGTAGGCTCCAATGTACCAAGCTCGCATTACATGAACATCTCCATTGATCCAAAGCCACCATTAAAGTCGCCCATGACGACGCTGTACCGGGGTCACCTCCTGCACATAACATCGCACAGATGATAGGTGGCGCGCTGTCAAGGGTGCTCTCGTGCATGGCATGTGTAGTTGGCGTCGTGGTGGACGCGCCAAGGGGAGGTCACCACTAGAACGCAAGAGGATACACACTACTTCTCCGCATACTTGGAGGGCCTTATGTCGAAGACATCCGGCCCGTTTTCAGCTCTGTTGTCACTAGCACTAGATTGCCTCCGCTTCCGGCTCCAAGTCTGTCAAGCAGGCGGTTAGCAGTGCGAAGACAAAGTCGATGCCACACAGTGAGGGATTGAGGGTGCAAGCAAGGGTGGTAGACGACGAGGGTATGTGTGTTGATATTGAAGTGGAAGCGGTCACCGAAGTCGTGGTCGAATGGGCGCCGTCTGTTGAGTGGGCACGTGAGGGTGGGGTTGCCACCACTGGCTCGTGGAATCAAACCCCGGCTTTCACGTTACACATTACTTGGCCCCAGCCCGGATAGATTAAAAGGAGATTTTATGAGAGCCATTAACCTCTTTGGCGACTTTCATGCACAAAATATCCACTGGCTCAACTCCACCAACATCGCAGTACTCCCAAAGAAGGATAGAGCGGAGGAAATCTCTGAGTTTCTCCGAATTATCCTAATTCATGGCATTTCTATGATTGTTGCGAAGTTTTTATCCCTACGGCTTGGTCCTCTCATGGATGATCTAGTGTCCAAGGTGCAAACAACTTTTATCAAAAAGCGGAGCATCCATGGAAAATTACTTTATGTCAAAAATCTTGCTACTAGGTTCCACAAGAACAAAGAGCCGACACTAATTCAGAAGCTTTATATCCGTAAGGCTTTCGACTGCATGAGATGGTACCACATTCTTGATCTCCTTCAAAAACTTGGCTTCCTGATCTGGTTCGAGAATTAGATTTGTGTGTTGTGTACCACCTCATCTTCGAGGATCCTCCTCAATGGGGTGGCCAAACACCTTATCAAGCATGGTAGGGGGTTGAGAAAAGGGGGCCATCTCTCTCCTCTTCTATTCATGCAGATCATTGACCCTCTTTCTCAAATTCTTGAGGTTACCACCATGCATGGGCACCTCCAAAAGCTTCAGGGGCACGAACCTATCTTGAGGAACTCACAGTATATGTGGATCATGTGGCTCTCTCTGTTGCTCCCTACAAGAAAGACATCCAAAATTTTGCGTCCATTCTTGTTGGATTTGGCAAGGTCACAGACCTTCGCACCAATTTTCAAAAGAGCTACGAGGCTCCTATTTGTTGTGCCAACATTGACCTTGACGACATCCTCAATGGGATGCCGGTGGAACGAGCTCCTTTGAAGTACGGACTTTCAAAACCTTGAAGATAAAATGTCTTGGAAAGTCCCAACATGGAATGGGAAATTCATCTTGATAGACAACGAGGCACACCTCTCTTGCCAAGTTCATCCTTGCATCTCAATCCATCTAGCACTTGACCCCTCTTATGGTCCCTTCCGGCACCATGCAAAACATGAAGAAAACTGAGAGAGCTTTATTATGGGCGGCCACCGACAGGGTCTCCGGTGGTCAATGCAAGGTGAATTGGGACGTGGTGTGTAGGCCCAAAAATCTTGGCGTCTTAGTATTATCAACGTGACTTCTTTGTGAGGGCCCTTAGGTTGTGTTACCATTGGCTTGAATGGAAAGCCCCCGGTAAGATTTGGGTGTGCTTTGGCAACCCTAGCAATGAGATTTATTTGGACCTCTTCTATGCCACCACTATCATCACCTTGGGAGATGGTTAAAAGACCTCCTTTGGGATGCCTCTTGGCTCAATGGTGCGAAGCCTAAACATATTGCCCCTCTAATCTACAAAAAATTTAGGAGGAAGAATGGTTTGTGAAGATGGATCTTCACAACAACGAGTGGATATCAAAGATCAACATGGAAGTGACATATCAGTCGAGCACATTTGCCAATATATGCCCCTCTCGACGCAAGTTAGAATCGTCAACCTACATGAGGGAGTTTCGGATGGCTTATCTTGGAACCTCGCCGATGATGGACAATACTCCTCCAAATCCGCTTACAAAGCCCAATTCTTTGGGAAACGACGTTGCCTGCTACTACCAAGGTTTGGAAGATTTGGGCCCCTCCCAAAGTGAAGTTCTTTGTGTGTCTTTCCACCCGAACAAGCTTTTGACCGCCGACCGCTTTGAAAAAGACGGTGCAATATTGTGGGTTTTGCCTGCTTTGCAAGAGGGTATCCGAGTCTGTGAACCATTTTTTTGCCAATTGCCGCTTCACCATTCGCATTTGGGGGCTTGTCAAGGATTTTCTTGGCCTTCGCTTCATTGACCTACAACCTTGGCAAACAATCTCAATTTATCAATGGTGGGAAATTATGACTAACCGCAAGGATCTAGCCTCCATCACTCTCCTCATCTCTTGGGAAATTTGAAATGAGAGAAGCGTGCAGGTTTTCGAGAACAAGCAAGCCCCTCCTTGGTTATATTAGAAAAGATCAGAAGGAGTCGAGGCTTTGGTTGTTGGCGGGGGCTAAACGTTTCAGTAATTTGAAGCTAGGAGAGTAGGTTTTTTGCAATTTGTATTCGTTTCTAGTTACTTGTAGACTTCTATCTTAAATAATGGAAAAGGGCAAAGTTTTTTTCCTCGTTTAATAAACATCAGAAATAATATCTTATAAATGACAGCAGAGAGGAACAAAAATCGCTGAAGAGAAGTAGAACATAAGGAAGATGTATGAAATCATGTAATGACATGGCTTATTTAAATTACGAACATACTGCAGTCAGAACCAATAATTTTGATATATGGATTTTTAGACTTCGATGTAACTATTTCAGGGTTTAACAAACTCAAGAGAAAAATAATTTCTTGGTAAACGGGTAATGAACAAGAAAATGTTTTTAATAGATAGTGCATGCAAAATCACGATCTTACACATCAAGATTTTTTTTCGAGTGTGACATATCAAGATCAAGTAAACGAAAACACACACTTTTGATTAGATATTTGTAAGTACTAACCTACTGCGTTGATTTGAAATGGAGGTAGATGCTGATTGGTGGCACCTATCAGCATCTACATCACACAGGATCTTGACGGGTCCACCGGTCCATCGTCCTCTACCACAGACCTGGTCAAGTACAGCCCACTGCTCACAGGATCTTGCTCAGAGGCAGCCGACCAATCCATTCTGACTTTCACGAGCAGGGTGAAGCAAACGATCTGCCTTCTCGGACTGTCACAACGTCTCCCTTCCGGATTCGGAGAAAGAGGCTCCCAGCAGCACAGCAGAGGCTCGATGACGCCGGCCGGTACTCTGCCGCTAGCTGCGACCCGCCGTGGCCCCAATCTGGTCCCCCGCCTGCGATACTCCTCCTTGCCCTCATCTGGCCGCCTGCTTGCTCCTCGCCTCCTCCAGCACCACCATTGCCGCCATCACACGCCAGCCGCGAGTCGACCGGACCTCTCGGGAGTCGGGACGGAGAGGTAGGTCAATTTTGACAAAATTAACCTAAATCTGGAAAGATCACACAAAATAACTTGGTTTCGAAAAGATTTCACAAAATAATATTTTGCTCGGCTCCGCACAAGATGGAGCCATGCTCAGTAGCACGGCTCCGTCCCATGTGAAGCCAAGATGAGAAGCATGGCGCCGTTGCAGGTGGAGCCAAACTCAATAGCACAGCTCCGTCCAGGGTGGAGCCAAGCTCATAAGCACAACAACCGTCTCAGGCGGAGCCAAACTCAGTAGCACGACTCTGTTCCAGGTGGAGCCAAGCTCAGTAGCACGGCTCCGTTTCAGGTGGAGCCATGGTCCTTAGCCGTTTTCTAACAACAATTGAGAGTGGTTCATGCATCTAGTGAGGACTAAGTTTATTGAGCCCAATAGCGTGGTTTGTATCATCTCGGACCACCACCAAGGGATACTCAAGACAATTATTTTCTATTTCGTGCTTGTTTATGTGTGCAAAATTATCACCGGTGGGCGCTTAAACCCTTACTGCGACAGAAAA
Source organism: Lolium rigidum (assembly GCF_022539505.1). Classification (NCBI taxonomy): domain Eukaryota; kingdom Viridiplantae; phylum Streptophyta; class Magnoliopsida; order Poales; family Poaceae; genus Lolium; species Lolium rigidum. Next base: position 31,304,467 of record NC_061513.1, on the reverse strand, counting down.
TCACCCTACAATCTAACCTTGTCAGAAAAGACTTTGAGTCACTGATGCGCGCGAAAGTCGTCAGAAGTAAGGCGCTCTGCTGGCAGTACTTATTAGGCGCATGTAAGAAATTTTGTGGTGCCTTCAGATACTCGCCGAGTTATTATACTATTGGTTGGTTAATAAGCGTCTCCGTTAGTTCGTTTTGATTTTCTAGAGAGTCTGGACGTCTTTCGGTTCGAGGTTGTGACTACAACCTGATGCTTGTTAGTACTAGATCGCATCCATGAACCCAAACTATTAAGGAAGCACATTGCAAAGAGAAGAAGACTAATATAGCAAGGATAGACTAATATAGCTAGGGTTGCGAGTGAGAGGTTGGACCCCCACTTGCACCTTCACCCTATATTTATAGGGGGCGGTGGGGTGGGTTTGACGAGCCCCGTATTCTGCCGATATGGGCCGGCCCGAATATGGGG
>NC_061513.1:31292668-31303909 GCF_022539505.1 Lolium rigidum | reverse complement strand
CACCCGAGCATGGGCAGGGGCAGTGCCCAGGGACCCCAGGTAGGACACAAGCGCGTGAGGAAGTCTCCCAGGGGAGAATCTCAACATAGGACGTGTGGTGGGATTGTAGGCTGGAGAAGGGGGCTCTGTCCCGATGGCTCTGCATGTCCTCTGTGCTGACTATCGGACAACGCATTGCTTTCATGGAGACATGAATAGCTAAAATTGCAGAAAAATCTTGTAACTATTTGTTAATCCAACAAGTAAATTAAATAGTACATTTTTTTGGAAAAATGATGAAAGTACCCGCATTTGTAATTGGAGTTCAGCTGGGCGATTACTCTTTATCCTGAATCGAACCTTGACTATGTGCGTGCACCTTCCGTCCCAACGGACGCGTCTCTAGTACAGGCCGGCATTCGGAAGCCCGATGCCTATGTTTTCATTCATCCACGGGTCGATTATAGCTCAAAAAAATAATCCACGGGTCGATTACATCAAAACTAGACGAACACAGGAGCACAAAAAAACTATGACCAGAGACCCGTGTCGCACCCTACAATTCTTTTTTATAGCTTTTCTGTTTTTTTACGTACAACTTTTGTTACAACCAGCATCGAACCTCATGTATATATACATGAGCAGACCTAATCCTATGTACACTACAGGAAGTGGACAAGGTGCTGACGGCCAGCCATCGACACAGCCTAAAAAAGTCGTCGGTTCTATCTCATAGATTATTTTTAACTCTAACTTAATATTAGGTCACATTAAACTCATGGTCAAACTTCTACTCTAATCCTAGCATGCTTAAATTCTCCGTTCCTTTTGGGTGAGTTTCCTACAGAGAAACTATTCTTTGTTAACAACATGTTAGATTATATTCCTTGTTTAGCAAGTTAGGGTTGCGGCCGATGCCCCCTTGTACTATACAAACATTGTACCCTATCTTTGTAATATTATCGATTGCATTACCAACCTTTACATGTTATCGGATTAGGTTAGATCCTAGGACATGGCTCCTATGCCCCCCCCCCCACCGCCGCCGCCGGCCGGTTACTTTGAGTGGCGCGCTGATGCGTGTAGTTGACACGTCCGTTGGGAACCCCAAGAGGAAGGTGTGATGCGCACAGCGGCAAGTTTCCCTCAGTAAGAAACCAATGTTTAATCGAACCAGTAGGAGTCAAGAAGCACGTTGAAGGTTGATGGCGACGGGATGTAGTGCGGCGCAACACCAGAGATTCCGGCGCCAACGTGGAACCTGCACAACACAACCAAAGTACTTTGCCCCAACGAAACAGTGAGGTTGTCAATCTCACCGGCTTGTTGTAACAAAGGATTAACCGTATTGTGTGGAAGATGATTGTTTGCGAGAAAACGAGTAAAACAAGTATTGCAATGAGATTGTATGCGATGCAAAGAATAGGACCGGGGTCCACAGTTCACTAGAGGTGTCTCTCCCATAAGATAAAAGCATGTTGGGTGAACAAATTACAGTCGGGCAATTGACAAATAGAGAGGGCATAACAATGCACATACATGACATGATAAATATAGTGAGATTTAATTGGGCATTACGATAAAGTACATAGACCGCTATCCAGCATGCATCTATGTCTAAAAAGTCCACCTTCAGGTTATCGTCCGAACCCCTTCCAGTATTAAGTTGCAAAACAACAGAAAATTGCATTAAGTATGGTGTAATGTAATCAATAACTACATCCTTAGACATAGCATCAATGTTATATCCCTAGTGGCAACAGCACATCCACAACCTTAGAACTTTTCGTCATCGTCCCGGATTTAATGGAGGCATGAACCCACTATCGAGCATAAATACTCCCTCTTGGAGTTAAGAGCAAAAACTTGGCCGAGCCTCTACTAATAACGGAGAGCATGCAAGATCATAAAAAACACATAGGTAATAACTTGATAATTAACATAGCATAGTATTCTCTATCCATCGGATCCCGACAAACACAACATATAGTATTACAGATAGATGATCTTGATCATGTTAGGCAGCTCACAAGATCCGACAATGAAGCACAATGAGGAGAAGACAACCATCTAGCTACTCGCTATGGACCCATAGTCCAGGGGTGAACTACTCACTCATCACTCCGGAGGCGACCATGGCGGTGAAGAGTCCTCCGGGAGATGAATCCCCTCTCCGGCGAGGGTGCCGGAGGAGATCTCCGAATCCCCCGAGATGGGATTGGCGGCGGCGGCGTCTCGCAAGGTTTTCCGTATCGTGGCTCTCGGTACCGGGGGTTTCGCGACGGAGGCTATTTGTAGGCGGAAGGGCAGGTAAAGAGGCGGCACGAGGGGCCCACACCATAGGTCGGCGCAGCCGGGGCTCGGGCCGCGCCGCCCTGGTGTGTCGCCACCTCGTGGCCCCACTTCGACTCTCCTTCGGTCTTCCGGAAGCTTCGTGGCAAAATAGGACCCCGGGCGTTGATTTCGTCCAATTCCGAGAATATTTCTTTACTAGGATTTCGAAACCAAAAACAGCGAGAAAACAACAGAATCGGCTCTTCGGCATCTTGTTAATAGGTTAGTTCCAGAAAATGCACGAATATGACATAAAGTATGCATAAAACATGTAGATATCATCAATAATGTGGCATGGAACATAAGAAATTATCGAGACGTATCAGCATCCCCAAGCTTAGTTCTGCTCGTCCCGAGTAGGTAAAACGATAACAAAGATAATTTCTGAAGTGACATGCCATCATAACCTTGATCATACTATTTGTAAACATATGTAATGAATGCAGCGATCAAAACAATGGTAATGACATGAGTAAACAAGTGAATCATAAAGCAAAGACTTTTCATGAATAGTACTTAAAGACAAGCATCAATAAGTCTTGCATAAGAGTTAACTCATAAAGCAATAAATCAAAGTAAAGGTATTGAAGCAACACAAAGGAAGATTAAGTTTCAGCGGTTGCTTTCAACTTATAACATGTATATCTCATGGATAATTGTCAACATAGAGTAATATAACAAGTGCAATATGCAATTATGTAGGAATCAATGCACAGTTCACACAAGTGTTTGCTTCTTGAGGTGGAGAGAAATAGGTGAACTGACTCAACATGAAAGTAAAAAGAATGGTCCTTCAAAGAGGAAAGCATCGATTGCTATATTTGTGCTAGAGCTTTTATTTTGAAAACATGAAACAATTTTGTCAACGGTAGTAATAAAGCATATGAGTTATGTAAATTATATCTTACAAGTTGCAAGCCTCATGCATAGTATACTAATAGTGCCCGCACCTTGTCCTAATTAGCTTGGACTACCTGGATCATCGCAATACACATGTTTTAACCAAGTGTCACAATGGGGTACCTCCATGCCGCCGTACAAAGGTCTAAGGAGAAAGCTCGCATTTTGGATTTCTCGCTTTTGATTATTCTCAACTTAGACATCCATACCGGGACAACATGGACAACAGATAATGGACTCCTCTTTAATGCATAAGCATGTGGCAACAATTAGTGTTCTCATATGAGATTGAGGATATATGTCCAAAACTGAAACTTCCACCATGGATCATGGTTTTAGTTAGCGGCCCAATGTTCTTCTCTAACAATATGCATGCTCCAACCATTAAGGTGGTAGATCTCTCTTACTTCAGACAAGACGGACATGCATAGCAACTCACATGATATTCAACAAAGATTAGTTGATGGCGTCCCCAGAAACATGGTTATCGCACAACAAGCAACTTAATAAGAGATAAAGTGCATAAGTACATATTCAATACCACAATAGTTTTTAAGCTATTTGTCCCATGAGCTATATATTGCAAAGGTGAATGATGGAAATTTTAAAGGTAGCACTCAAGCAATTTACTTTGGAATGGCGGAGAAATACCATGTAGTAGGTAGGTATGGTGGACACAAATGGCATAGTGGTTGGCTCAAGGATTTTGGATGCATGAGAGGTATTCCCTCTCGAACAAGGTTTAGGCTAGCAAGGTTATCTGAAACAAACACAAGGATGAATGGTACAGCAAAACTCACATAAAAGACATATTGTAAACATTATAAGACTCTACACCGTCTTCCTTGTTGTTCAAAACTCAATACTAGAAATTATCTAGACTTTAGAGAGACCAAATATGCAAACCAAATTAGCAAGCTCTAAGTGTTTCTTCATTAATGGGTGCAAAGTATATGATGCAAGAGCTTAAGCATGAGCACAACAATTGTCAAGTATCAAATTATCCAAGACATTTTAGAATTACTACATGTAGCATTTCCCAATTCCAACCATATAACAACTTAACGAAGAAGAAACTTCGCCATGAATACTATGAGTAAAGCCTAAGGACATACTTGTCCATATGCAACAGCGGAGCGTGTCTCTCTCCCATACAGTGAATGCTAGGATCCATTTTATTCAAACAAAAACAAAAACAAAAACAAACCAACGCTCCAAGCAAAGTACATAAGATGTGACGGAATAAAAATATAGTTTCAGGGGAGGAACCTGATAATGGTTTCGATGAAGAAGGGGATGCCTTGGGCATCCCCAAGCTTAGACGCTTGAGTCTTCTTAGAATATGCAGGGGTGAACCACCGGGGCATCCCCAAGCTTAGAGCTTTCACTCTCCTTGATCATATTGCATCATACTCCTCTCTTGATCCTTGAAAACTTCCTCCACACCAAACTCGAAACAACTCATTAGAGGGTTAGTGGACAATAAAAATTAACATGTTCAGAGGTGACACAATCATTCTTAACACTTCTGGACATTGCATAAAGCTACTGGACATTAATGGATCAATGAAATTCATCCAACATAGCAAAAGAGGCAATGCGAAATAAAAGGCAGAATCTGTCAAAACGAACAGTCCGTAAAGATGGATTTTATTGAGGCACCCGACTTGCTCAAATGAAAATGCCCATATTGAATGAAAGTTGCGTACATATCTGAGGATCACGCACGTAAATTGGCTTAATTTTCTGAGTAACCTACAGCGAGGCAGGTCGAAATTCGTGACAGCAAAGAAATCTGAAACTGCGCAGTAATCCAAATCTAGTATGAACTTTACTATCAAAGACTTTACTTGGCACAACAAAACACAAAACTAAGATAAGGAGAGGTTGCTACAGTAGTAAACAACTTCTAAGACTCAAATATAAAACAAAAATACTGTAGTAAAAACATGGGTTGTCTCCCATAAGCGCTTTTCTTTAACGCCTTTCAGCTTAGGCGCAGAAAGTGTATATCAAGTAACATCAAGAGACGAAGCATCAACATCATAATTTGTTCTAATAATAGAATCATAAGGTAACTTCATTCTCTTTCTAGGGAAGTGTTCCATACCTTTCTTGAGAGGAAATTGATATTTAATATTACCTTCCTTCATATCAATAGTAGCACCAACGGTTCGAAGAAAAGGTCTTCCCAATATAATGGGGCAAGATGCATTGCATTCAATATCCAAGACAACAAAATCAACGGGGACAAGGTCATTGTTAACCATAATATGAACATTATCAACTCTCCCCAAAGGTTTCTTTTTAGCATTATCAACGAGATTAACATCCAAATAACAATTTTTCAATGGTGGCAAGTCAAGCATATCATAGACATTCTTAGGCATAACAGAAATAGTTGCACCAAGATCACATAGAGCATTACAATCAAAATCATTGACCCTCATTTTAATGATGGGCTCCCAACCATCTTCTAGCTTTCTCGGAATAGAAGTTTCAAGTTTTAGTTTCTCTTCTCTAGCTTTTATGAGAGCATTTGTAATATGTTTTGTGAAAGCCAAGTTTACAGCGCTAGCATTGGGACTCTTAGCAAGTTTTTGTAAGAACTTTATAACTTCAGATATGTGGCAATCATCAAAATCTAAATCATTATGAGCTACAGCAATGGGATCATCATCCCCAATGTTGGAAAAAAATTCAGCGGTTTTATCACGAGCGGTTTCGAGCGGTTTTAGCAGTTTCAGGTAATTTTGCGCGCTTTGCACTAGAAATAGAAACATTGCCAACACCAATTATTTTACCATTAATAGTAGGAGGTGCAACAACATGTGAATCATTAGCATTGCTAGTGGTGGTAATAGTCTAAACTTTAGCTACATTTTTCTCTTTAGCTAGTTTTTCATTTTCTTCTCTATCCCACCTAGCACGCAATTCAGCCATTAATCTTATATTCTCGTTAATTCTAACTTGGATGACATTTGCTGTAGTAACAATTTTATTTTCAATATCCTCAGGTTTAGCAGCCATTTTATTGATTAAAGAAGATTGTGACGCAGACATGTATGAGATTCGGTTTTCAGCATTTGCAAGTTTAGTTTGTAACCCAGAAATCTCCATATTCAGATTTTCAAGTTGATTTCCTATGTTCTTCAACAAGGTAGATTGTTCATTCATAGTTTTAGTAATCAATTTGTTTTGCTCATATTGTGATTGCATAAAGCTCTTGGTGGATCTTTCAATTTCTAACATCTTTTCCTCATTAGGTGAAACATATCTACCATAAGAGTTACCATTAGCAGGATATGGCCTAGAATTTTGAGCAACCAATGAAGCTAACGAAACATTATTAGGATCAACATTAGTCCTACCATTCACAAGCATAGACATAATAGCATCAATCTTATCATTTAAGGAAGAGGATTCTTCAACAGAATTTACCTTCTTACCTTGTGGAGCTCTTTCCGTGTGCCATTCAGAGTAATTTATCATCATATCATCAAGAATCTTTGTAGCCGCCCCCAAAGTGATGGACATAAAGGTACCTCCAGCAGCTGAATCCAATAAATTCCGCGAAGAAAAATTTAGTCCTGCATAGAAGGTTTGGATGATCATCCAAGCGATCAGTCCATGGGTTGGGCAATTCTTTACCAAAGATTTCATTCTCTCCCATGCTTGAGCAACATGTTCATTATCTAATTGTTTAAAATTCATTATGCTACTTCTCAAAGATATAATTTTAGCAGGGGGATAATATCTACCAATAAAAGCATCCTTGCATTTAGTCCATGAATCAATACTATTCTTAGGCGAGAGATAGCAACCAATCTTTAGCTCTTCCTCTTAATGAGAAAGGAAACAATTTTAATTTTATAATGTCACCATCTACATCTTTATACTTTTGCATTTCACACAATTCAACAAAATTATTGAGATGGGCAGCAGCATCATCGGAACTAACACTGAGAAAATTGCTCTCGCATAACAAGATTCAATAAAGCGAGGTTTAATTTCAAAGAATTCTGCTTGTAGTAGCAGGTGGAGCAATAGGTGTGCATAAGAAATCATTATTATTTGTGGTTGTGAAGTCACACAACTTAGTATTTTCAGGGGTAGCCATTTTAGCAGTAGTAAATAAAGCAAACTAGATAAAATAAATACAAGTAAACTAAATTTTTTTGTGTTTTTGATATAGCAAACAAGATAGTAAATAAAGTAAAGCTAGCAACTAATTTTTTTGTGTTTTGATATAATGCAGCAAACAAAGTAGTAAATAAAATAAAGCAAGACAAAAACAAAGTAAAGAGATTGGGAAGTGGAGACTCCCCTTGCGGCGTGTCTTGATCTCCCCGGCAACGGCGCCAGAAATTTGCTTGATGCGTGTAGTTGACACGTCCGTTGGGAACCCCAAGAGGAAGGTGTGATGCGCACAGCGGCAAGTTTCCCTCAGTAAGAAACCAAGGTTTAATCGAACTAGTAGGAGTCAAGAAGCACGTTGAAGGTTGATGGCGACGGGATGTAGTGCGGCGCAACACCAGAGATTCCGGCGCCAACGTGGAACCTGCACAACACAACCAAAGTACTTTGCCCCAACGAAACGAGTGAGGTTGTCAATCTCATCGGCTTGCTGTAACAAAGGATTAACCGTATTGTGTGGAAGATGATTGTTTGCGAGAAAACAGTAAAACAAGTATTGCAATGAGATTGTATGCGATGTAAAGAATAGGACCGGGGTCCACAGTTCACTAGAGGTGTCTCTCCCATAAGATAAAAGCATGTTGGGTGAACAAATTACAGTCGGGCAATTGACAAATAGAGAGGGCATAACAATGCACATACATGACATGATAAATATAGTGAGATTTAATTGGGCATTACGACAAAGTACATAGACCGCTATCCGAGCATGCATCTATGCCTAAAAAGTCCACCTTCGAGTTATCGTCCGAACCCCTTCCGGTATTAAGTTGCAAAACAACGAGACAATTGCATTAAGTATGGTGCGTAATGTAATCAATAACTACATCCTTAGACATAGCATCAATGTTTTATCCCTAGTGGCAACAGACATCCACAACCTTAGAACCTTCCGTCACTCGTCCCAGCATTTAATGGAGGCATGAACCCACTATCGAGCATAAATACTCCCTCTTGGAGTTAAGAGCAAAAACTTGGCCGGAGCCTCTACTAATAACGGAGAGCATGCAAGATCATAAACAACACATAGGTAATAACTTGATAATTAACATAGCATAGTATTCTCTATCCATCGGATCCCGACAAACACAACATATAGTATTACAGATAGATGATCTTGATCATGTTAGGCAGCTCACAAGATCCGACAATGAAGCACAATGAGGAGAAGACAACCATCTAGCTACTGCTATGGACCCATAGTCCAGGGGTGAACTACTCACTCATCACTCCGGAGGCGACCATGGCGGTGAAGGGTCCTCCGGGAGATGAATCCCCTCTCCGGTAGGGTGCCGGAGGAGATCTCCAGAATCCCCCGAGATGGGATTGGCGGCGGCGGCGTCTCAGTAAGGTTTTCCGTATCGTGGCTCTCGGTGCTCGGGGGTTTCGCGACGGAGGCTATTTGTAGGCGGAAGGGCAGGTAAAGAGGCGGCACGAGGGGCCCACACCATAGGTCGGCGCGGCCGGGGCACGGGCTGCGCCGCCCGGTGTGTCGCCACCTCGTGGCCCCACTTCGACTCTCCTTCGGTCTTCTGGAAGCTTCGTGGCAAAATAGGACCCTGGGCGTTGATTTCGTCCAATTCCGAGAATATTTCTTTACTAGGATTTCTGAAACCAAAAATAGCAGAAAACTGCAACTGGCTCTTTGGCATCTTGTTAATAGGTTAGTTCCAGAAAATGCACGAATATGACATAAAGTGTGCATAAAACATGTAGATATCATCAATAATGTGGCATGGAACATAAGAAATTATCGATACGTCGGAGACGTATCACGCGCCGCCATGGCTAACACTGCTGTGGCCAAAACCTCCACATCCGCACCTCCTCCTCCTCCTCCACCTCCTCCTTCTACCCCTATACCCACCATAAACTTTGCCGATACAATATACGATGTCACACCATTGATTTCTATTACACTAGATCTTCCCAAACATAACTACTACCATTGGCGTTATCTTTTTGAGGTTCATCTTGGACGTGCAATCTTCTGGATCACATTGACACCAACGTTTCGCCGCGCCCCTCGGGTCCTCGCTGGTTCAAAGATGATCTCGTTTTATTCAATGGATCTACCAGCGGGTGAGCACCGAGATCTTCATTTGGTCTTCCGCACCTCCACCAGCGCCGCCACTCGCTGGGCGGCCCCTCTGCCATCGTTTCTAGGACAATGTCGACGCCCGTGTCAACACTCTTAACACGGAGCTTCGTAGTACTATTAAGGGCGACTCCACCGTTGGCGTTTACTGCTAGTGTCTCGAGACCCTTGCCGACGAGCTCCGTGATCTTGTGGATTCCATCGACGACAAGCAACTCATCAAGATCGCTTCGATAAGCAGTCCTCGTTTATTCCCATGATGAGGCCTCCCGCTATCTTTGCTGAGGTCCGATCTATGCTTACGTGGGCGGATCGCACCATTACCACCAAGGAATCTCGTCCTCAAGCCTTTGTGGCTGCACCACGGCCCCCTGCGCTGCTCCCACCACCAGCACCTCCTGCGCATGTTCCACCTCCAGGGTGGCGCCCGAGCCCTAATTATTGGGGCACCCGCCCGATTTACCGTCCTCCAGTGCCTCGGCCTCCACCAGCAGCTTCGGCTCCACCGCCCGCACCGGCTCCACCAATGCCCCTGGCTCCTCCTGGAGCACCGACTTGGTGCCCCCCTCATGACCCTGGAATAGTATGGTTCAGGCGTGGTGTATGCCTTGGGCCGTGCCCTCTCCGATCGGTGCCCCTCCGGCCTTCTCCGGTGCATGGCAGCCAAGGTTTGCGTCCCCACCCTGGCTCTCCCGGGCTCATGGCGCCATGTAACATCCCAACCTTGTTAACATGAATAAGTGAGAGATCATGTGCATTTCATGCATGTAGTTTGCATTTGGGCAAAATTTTGTATCAAACCCTAATGTGCAATTTGCCCTCTATTTCAATCTCATTCAAAATCTCTCAAGTGTTTTTCAAGTTAGGCAACATGGCATGGTTGTTAATCAACAAGCCATGTGTGTTTAATAAATTCTCTACAAAAATTTGAGTTCCAAACAAAGTTCAAACAGATTTCAAATTTGAATTGTTTTGGAGAAATAAAACTAGAAAAAGAAAACCAGAAAAAAAAAGAGAGAAACCCTCCTCTCTCCTCTCCCTTGGGCGCAGCCCACCTCCTCCCTCTCTCTTTCTCTCTGGCCGCGGCCCAAGTCGGCCCAGCCGCACCCCACCTCAGCCCAACTTCCCCACAGGGGGTTTTTTGCAAATTTGCCAGGATCATCTCCTTCCTCCATTCACGGAAGCAGCTCGCTGTCGAGCTCCCGTCGATGGCCTCGCGTGGAGATGACCGCCGCCGCCCCCGGCGGCCTACAAGTACCTCCGCCGCCGCCGCCCGAACCCTAGCCCCCACTCTCCCCTTCCCCCACGCTCTCCCGCGCCCCCTAGAGCAAACCCTAGCCGAGCATCTGCGGGCCGGCCACCGTCGATTCCGGCGCCGGCGAGCTCCCCCGGCCGTCGCCGACCACGCCAAGACGCTCGCGGTGAGCCGCCGCACCTCCCCATGCCCTCGCCTTGGCCCCTCTCCCTCCCTAGCATCGCCGCCACGAGGCATCTGCCCCGGCCGGCGCTCGACCACGCCGCCGGCCGTGCTCCGGCGGCCAATAGCCGGCGGCGCCGCCTCCATTCGGTCGCCCGCGTCGCCAGGAACCTTTCCCCCACTCGCACGCGGTCGATTACTGGCCGAATCGGCCGATTGTTATCCCACCCGAGCTCCCAGTGAGCAATGGCGCCGCTGACGTCAGCATGACGTCAGCGTGACGTCATTAATCATTTTTTCCTATTTTTCTGTTTTT